>NC_041382.1:343638941-343666871 GCF_002162155.2 Triticum dicoccoides
ACACACACACACACATCGGACCACCAGCAGGTGTGGTTTCTAAGTGGTGTCACCCATCTAACACCAGAAGAACACATCTATGGGCCCACACACGGTCCACATTTGTTCGGAAGCAAATGGGGGCGGGGGTTGATGTACTTCTTTCGGTTTTGTGTTATGGTACGATGAGATGTCAGACCTAGCTATTTGGGGGCATGCGTTCCTAGCTAGGATTTCCCTCCTAGCAACATGAAGTGTGTTTGTTTGGGGGGGGGGTAGCAATAATAACATGTGCTTTGTGCGACAGGTGTCACATCAAAGTTGTGCATTGGGTATTTGAACATAAAACCACCCTTTTCATACATATATTTGGTCCACATGCAAGTGTGTTCATGTTCTGACCTTTGCTGTGTTTTTTGGGCCAAATTTATAAACAACAGACGAGTCAGATGCAGCAACCGTGTGCGATCGGGTACGAAATAGACACGGTTCCCTAGGACTACCCGTGTGCCGTGCCCCTGCCCCTGTCACCCACATGATCATAGTAGATTGGGCTCCACGAGGCTTCCCTCCCCCTCTCAAAAATATCTACTCCTGCGTAATCTTGAAAATATCTACTAGCATCCACATAGATGGTTTTTTGTTTGATAGCACACTATTAGTATGTCTGGACCGTGTGCGATGTGTGTTACTCCCAACTACTTTAATTAGTAGATCCAAATTTTCAGTGGCCCCAACATTTTACTCCCGCTCTGCTCTGCTTCAATCCCTTGATCCAAATTTTCGGTAGCCTCGCCATTTTACTCCCGCCTAGTAAAATTGTCAGCACCAGCGACATTTCCTCAAACACCACCTTGGACCCCTCCACACACACACACACACACACACACCAAATCCTTCACTCACTCCAAATCCCCTACTCACACACATACACAACACCCCTCCCTCGCTCCAAACCTAGCTAGGTCACCATCGCCGTCGCCACCGCGCCGCCTCCATCGTCAACCTTTGTCAGTCTGCCCATGCAATTTACCCATCGATATACATACCCTCGCTGCCCTGAGTTTCTTAGATGACGCCTACGAAATGCCCCCTTTCCTAGAGATCCCCATCCCCACCCCACTCCAGAGCGTCGCAGCCTATGCCGGGCTATGCTTCCCAGAGAGTTCGATGAGCGGATGGCCCAAAAGAGCTTTACGGTAGCCTCTTCGCCCGACGTCGGCAAGGTGGCCACCAAGGAAGCTGACGATGATGATTTGACCTGGATTAAGCCTTTCAATCAGGGGGCTAGAGTATTCTGGCATGTCGTGGATGCCGGCTATGACATCGAGGTCGTCGACACCGACGACTTGATGCGGGTTATGTCACAGGTTAAGTTGCCCACCCCCAACTCTTCAGGTTCGACAACCGTCCATCTCATTGATGGCCCTGTGTAACATCCCAAATTTTCAATTTGGAATGTTATACATTAGATCATCAATGCATATCATATTTTATTTGCTTTTGGTTTGATCCTATAAATTTCTACGGAACTCAAGGACCCACGGAGAGAGTTGGGGAATTCATAATTTTCATATTTGAGTTTTCTCAAATTTTGAAAGATAGGATCATTCGATTTTAATTATTGTATCGTCAATTATTTCTATTACAAAAGTATGAGAGAGGGAATAAAATGAATTTCCCAAAATAAAGAAATATTGAGGATTTAATAATAAAATCAAACAAGATTTTATTTTGGAGTTTTTTGGTATTTTATTTGAATTTAGGAAAAATGTGCGTTTTTCAAAATTGCATTTAGGCACAAATAAATGTTCACCTTGTGCGGCTTGATTTTAGAAGCCCGGGAAAATTTATTTCGGGATTTTTGGAGTCCATTTAGTATTTCTTTTATTTGTTTTTCTGTGCAGAATAATTTAAAAAAACGCGAACCGACTTCGGGCCGTACCCGAGCAGGACACCGCCCGGGGGCATCCTTTAAATAGCGCCGCCCCGAGCCACCCCAGCCCACCGCGCCCGAAACCGCCGCCGCCACCGCCGCCGCCCGCTGCCGGAGCCGCCGCCGCCCCCCGCCCCAGGTCAACCTCGTTTTCGCCACCGTTTTTTTAAAGTCGCGGTTTTATTTTTTTGTTTCGGTTTTTTTAATAGATCGGTTTTTCCGATTTATTTAATTAGCGAGCGTTCATCCGTTCGTTTGTTCTAGCGAATGTTCGTCGTTTTTCTTTTTCTCGAATTAAATCCGCGATTTTTTCTGATCGCGATTCCTGATCCGATTTTCGTTTTAGTATAAATTTTCGCTCGGTTATCGGAATCAGGCGATTCAAGCGCCTGGAGTGTCGTCTCGAAACCCTCTAACTGTTTAACCAACTTAAACATGTTTTTCCACTGTAAAAATTGCCCTAGATCCAGAATAGTAAACGAAGCCTGTTTCTTTTGCCGTTTGACTTTCGTTGCTTCGTTTGATTTGATTCTTTTTGCCAACCGGAGTTCTTAAGTTGAACTTTCTGGTTAGATCTCTTATTCGAGCTTTACCTGTGCATTAGATGAATACTTATTGTATGCTTGTTTGTTTGTCTGTGATAGAATACCTGGAGTGCGCCGCCTGTTACTTCGAATCGCTAGGTTTCGCGGATCATCAGCAAGGCAAGTAACACTTTGATCATACCTCCTACTACCCAGTTTTATTGCATTAGATCAATCCTCAAACATTGCCTGATTAGGATCTAATTAAATTGTGGGATGGGAAGTAGTTGAGGTAGTACCTATTACCTGTTATATTATCAAACCTTTGGGAGTTACTTCTACGTTTGCTTACTATTGCCATGCTATGCTAGTAGACATGGAATTGGGTGGGTGATATCCATGACAGATGTGAGTTTGTTAATTAATGGTTTATCTAAGGTGGCAACTTAAACACATATCTGGGTGGATTGAGGTACCTGGGTATTCTAGGATTGCCTATTTTTCTTTATGGACCACCACCCAGGCTCAAAGGGATCATGAGATTTTTCATACTAGAAACTTCCGTGTGCAGCCACAAGCTATTATGGGCTCTAGCATAGTTGATTAAGTCATGCAAACTCTTACAGGGTAGACTAGAAGATGTAGGGGAAGGTAGGTGTAACAGTCTATCCATCGTAAGGTGCTAGCGCTTCTGAAAGACTATGTCTCGGTCATCCGTTTATCAAACACCATGTAGTGCGAGAAATCCAACGGAGGCGATCGAGTCTTGTGGGGAAAAGTGCGCAAACCTCTGCAGAGTGTATAAACTAACCATGGTTAGCCATGTCCCTAGTTATGGACATCTTGAGTATCTAGTACTTGGATTATCATGTGAATCTCAACATGCTACTCTAAAATTAATTTTGTTGGGTTTTGTTTAATGATGATGCTTAATTGGGATTGAGAATGCTGTCAACCATTCTCAATGTTTAACAACTACCATGATAGTTAAATAAAAGTTTATTCCTTTGTAGTAGGGGAAAATTGGCTTTACGCAAAACTGTAACCATAGAGCTTTCCACCAGCCAAATATGCATATAGTATAGTTGTTGCATTCCATTATTCTCTATGTGTTACCTTGCCAGCATATTCCATGTGCTGACCCGTTTTCGGGCTGCAACGTTAATGTTGTAGACTTTTCAAACAACGATTAAGGAGTTTTTAGGTCATGGTTCTATACTCAGTGATGCTGTTGGAGTTGATGGACTCACTTATCTTCCAAGCCTTCCGCTGTTATCGTTATTAGATGGCCTTAAGCCATATTTATTGTAATAAGTTCTCTTTTGAGACACTCAATGTAATAAGTGTGTGATTGCTACTCTGTTATAAATCCTCCAAGTACTATGTGGTGTCAGCATTACTGATCCAGGGATGACACCTGAGCATAGAGATCAGACCATTTGAGGTCTGGTCGCTATAGAGATGGTATCAGAGCACACACTGACTGTAGGACACGACCACTAAGCTAAAGACCTATAACACTATTCACTCTCTTCTCTTCTGACCTCTCATCTTTTCTATTCTTTAGGATGGCGGATGCAAGGAACAAGTTCACACAACCGGATGAAGATACACCCTTTGGACGCTACTTGAAGGAAGTCACTAGATACCAGAATATAGGAGTACCAAGCTTCACCGGAACCTACAATGCCACTTTACCTGAAGAAGAGCGATGGATGATTCAAGTTCAAGTTCCAGGAAGGACGTTCATGCCAGTCACTGAGCCCATAGAGTTTTCTTTTGATGCACTAACTTGGAGTCTAGGAAAGAGCATGGAAGCTCACATCGCCATGGGACGCATTGGAGAAGTCTACCGCAATGATCTCAAGGATACTATATACCAGATTTGTGGGTGCTGAGATAAGCACTGGGAGATGATCAGCACCAGAAAGGATAGATCAATTGCAGCTTTTATCCAGGAATTAAACCAGCACATTTGACAATAGGAGAACCAGATGTGCGCCGACATGATAGACCTAAAGAAGGCAAGGACAAGAATCAAGGAACTAGAGGAAGAACTCAAGGCTACACGTGAAGATTATGAAGAGGAAATAGAAGTATTAGTGGAGAAGAATGACGATCTGATCAAGAAGATCGGAATATTTATGGGAGGCCCTACACCAGTAGAAGAAGACGAAGAACCCAAGGAGATTCGCCTGGAAGACTACATCATCATCGACGACACCGACTCGGACCCAGATGATAGCGATGATGACTATGTTGATGAAGCCGGAGCAGATATCATGGAGTCTGCAACCGAAGAATATTTCTAGTAGACCACCTCATCAGTAGTAGTAGTCCACGATGTAAATACAGTAGTCCGAGCACTTTTGTGATAGTTAGATCGATTGTATGCCCTTGTTTGATTGAATGAAGTGAATTGTTTGCTTTTGCCTCATGTGCATATGGGTTGTGTTTTCTCTTTAGACCCCCTCTATTCTTAAATCTCATCTTTTCTAAAACCTCAGATGCCTCCGAGACGTGACCCCAGATTTACCTTCCCACCGGAGCTCACCCAGTTGATCCAGCAGGAGAACACATTGATGTAGTTGCTAGTCCAGAATCAGAATCGGGGGAACAACAACAACAACCCACCACCACCACCACCACCTGTTGATCACTTAGCCCGTTTTCTTAGGCTGAATCCGCCGGTGTTTTCCAGTAGCACCGAGCCGATAGTAGCAGATGATTGGCTCCGCAAGACAGCTAGGGAGTTGACCACAGCAGGGTGCATAGATGCGGAGAAGGTGAAGTTTGCCGCACATCAGCTTGAAGGACCCGCAACATCATGGTGGGAGAATTTCACAGCCACTTTACCGATCGACACTGTCACATGGGACCAGTTTCAGCGGGCTTTTCGAACTGCCCATGTTTCAGCAGGAGCTATGGCCATGAAGAAGCGAGAGTTTCGCAACTTGCGCCAAGGAGGACAGACAGTTGGCCAGTATGTGGAGGACTTTAGTAAATTAGCACGTTATGCCCAGATGACGCTGCTACAGATGCAGCTAAGCAGGAGAAGTTTCTGGAAGGACTGAATGATGAGTTGAGCATGCAGTTGATGGTAGAAACCTTCAACAACTACCAGGAGTTGGTAGATCGTGCTCTTATGATTGAAGGCAAGCAGCAGCAAATTGAGAACCGCAAGAGGAATTATGGACAAGGGAAGTACAATTCAGGAGCTCAGCAGAAGCCTCGTTTTACCCCTAGATCGGGAAGACATTTTCAGCATACCCATGGAGGAGGTAGCTCGCACAATCACAATGGCACCAAGAATGGTAATGGCAATGGAGGAAGCAACGGCCAGAACCGTACCAACCCATCAACCCCAGCCAAGAAAGACCTGAGCCAAGTCACTTGCTTTAAGTGTCAGAAGACCGGACATTATGCCAATGAATGTCCTAAAGGCCAAAATGGCAATGGAAGCTTTGGGAAGAAGCCGAACCCTTTCAACAGGGGACAGGTGAACCACGTTAATGTGGAGGAGGTTGAAGAGCAGCCGGATGCCGCAATCGGTAAGTTTTTGGTTAAGTCATTTACTGCACTCGTTCTTTTTGATATTGGTGCATCGCATTCATACATATCATGGGGATTTGTGGACAAGTATAACCTGCCCACTAAGGTTCTTAGAACACCTACGCTAGTAAGCTCACCAGGAGCGGAGTATATGGCTAGTCAAGGATGTTTCCAAGTGCCATTAAGTATAGGTAGGCATGTGTTTCCCTCGGATTTAATCATTTTGGAATCACAAGGATTGGATGTAATTCTGGGTATGGATTAGCTATCGATGTATGGGGGAAACATCGATTGCGCCAGTAAGACAATTTTGCTTACTACCCTAGAAGGGAGAAGGATCAAGTATGTATCCGACATGTGCCAAAAGGGACTCAAGTAAATTGTTTAACAGGAGTTGTGCAGGAGGAAGTACCAGTGGTAAGGGATTGCCCTGAAGTATTTCCAAAAGAGTTGCCATGCATGCCACCGGATAGAGATATTGAGTTTTTGATTGAGCTATTGCCAGGCACAGGGCCAATATCGAAGAGACCATACAGGATGCCTGCAAAGGATTTGGTGGAGATTAAGAAGCAGATTAAGGAGTTACTGAATAAAGGATATATTCGCCCAAGTTCCTCGCCTTGGGGATCACCAGTACTTCTAGTGGAGAAGAAGGATGGATCGTTAAGGATGGTTGTTGATTATCGTGGGTTGAATGAAGTAACCATCAAGAACAAGTACCCACTACCAATGATCAATGATCTGTTTGATCGATTGCAAGGAGCTAAGGTATTTTTCAAGATCGATCTGTGATTAGGATACCACCAGTTGAAGATTCAAGAACAGGATATACCTAAGACAGCTTTTACCACCAGGTATGGGCTGTACGAGTATACCGTTATGTCATTTGGTTTGACTAACGCACCTTCCTATTTTATGAACATGATGAACAAAGTGTTTATGGAGTTTTTGGATAAGTTCGTCGTGGTGTTCATTGATGATATCCTGGTTTACTCGAAGAATGAAGAGGAGCATAAGGAACATTTGCGATTGGTACTTGAGAAGCTCAAAGAACATCAGTTGTATGCCAAGTTCAGCAAATGTGAGTTTTGGTTAAAGGAAGTAGGATTCCTCGGACACGTTATATCTGGAGAAGGTATATCAGTAGATCCCACTAAAGTTGATATAGTGACCAAGTGGGAAGCACCAACCACAGTTGGAGAGATCCGGAGTTTTCTTGGACTCGCAGGATACTACCGGAGATTCATTGAGAATTTCTCCAAGATTGCAAAACTTATGACGGAGTTGTTAAAGAAGGACACCAAGTTCATATGGACTGCGGAGTGTGAGGCTAGTTTCCAGGAGTTGAAGAAACACTTGGTTACTTCACCAATATTGATTTTTCCAGACCAGACCAAGGATTGAGGTGTATTGTGACGCTTCACGTCGAGGACATGGAGCAGTGCTTGTGCAGGAAGGGAGAGTTGTTTCATATGCCTCAAGACAGCTTAAGCCCCATGAGTTGAATTATGCTACGCATGATTTGGAGTTAGCAGCCGTGGTGCATGCACTGAAGACTTGGAGACATTTTCTGATTGGAAACCATTGCAAGGTGTACACGGATCATAAGAGTTTGAAATACATTTTCACGCAGAAGGTGTTAAGCCTCAGACAAAGGAGATGGTTGGAGCTCATCAAGGAGTATGATATGAGATTGCATTACCATCCCGGAAAGGCTAATGTAGTAGCTGACGCATTGAGCCATAAGAGCCATGTCAATACATTAATGACGGGAGAAATACCAAGGGAGTTAGCCGAAAATCTTCGAGAGTTATGTTTGGAAATAGTTCTGAGAGGCTATGTAGCAGCATTGGAGATTCAGTCAACTTTGATGGATAGAATCAGAGAAGCTCAAAAGACTGACAAGGAGATTGCCTCTATAAAGGAGAAAATAAGCGAGGGAAACGCTAAAGGATTTCGTGAGGATGAGCACGACACCCCATGGTTTGAAGACCGTGTTTATGTGCTCAATAACCCGGAGATCAGGAAGTTGATTCTGCAAGAGGCACACGATTCACCATATTCGATTCACCCAGGAAATACCAAGATGTATTTGGGTTTGAAGGATATTTTCTGGTGGGCCGGAATGAAGAAAGATATTGCGGAGTATGTAGTAGTTTGTGATGTATGTCAGAGAGTAAAGGCAGAGCATCAGAAGCCAGCAGGATTGCTACAACCATTGCCGATACCCGAATGGAAGTGGGATAAGTTAGGCATGGATTTTATCACGGGATTACCCAGGACTCGTTCAGGCTATGACTCGATTTGGGTTGTAGTTGATGGGTTGACGAAAGTAGCTCATTTCATCCCGGTAAAGACCACTTATACCAGTGCTAAGTTGGCAAAGATATACATGACCAGGATTGTATGCTTACATGGAGTTCCAAGGAGCATTGTATCGGATAGAGGAACCCAGTTTACCTCAAAGTTCTGGAATCAGTTGCACGAAACTTTGGGTACCAGGCTAGAGTTCAGCACAACTTTTCTTCCACAGACCGATGGACAGACCGAGAGAGTCAATCAGATTTTGCAGGACATGCTGAGAGCTTGTGCGCTAGATTATGGATCTAGTTGGGATGAAAATTTGCCATATGCAGAATTCTCTTACAACAACTGTTATCAATCCAGTTTAAAGATGGCCCCTTTCGAAGCCTTGTACGGAAGAAGGTGCCGAACACCGTTGTCATGGGATGAAGTTGGAGACCGCCAGTTGTTTGGACCTGATTTGATTAAGGAGTCTGAACAGAAGGTTAAATTAATTCGCGATAGGCTCAAGGTAGCTCAATCCAGGCAAAAGAGTTATGCAGATTCTAAGCGCAAGGAGACAATTTACGAAGTCGGAGACCGAGTTTATCTTCGAGTATCCCCACTTCGGGGAACAAAGCGCTTTGGTGTTAAGGGAAAGTTAGCGCCAGGATTTGTAGGACCATACCGAGTATTGGAACGTATGGGAGAAGTGGCCTACAAGTTGGAATTACCTGAAGGATTGTCAGGAGTTCATGATGTGTTCAACGTTTCTCAGTTGAAGAAGTGTCACGCGGAGATGGCTGACATACCCTTGAGAGACACAGTGCCATTGGAAGCAATTCGGTTGGACAGTGATTTGACCTATGAGGAGAAACCTGTTAAGATTCTCGAGTTTGCCAGCCGAGTCACCCGCAGCAAGGTTATCAAGTTTTGTAAGGTTCAGTGGAGCCACCACACGGAGGATGAAGCCACCTGGGAGCGAGAGGAAGATTTGCTCAAGGACCACCCTCACCTATTTTCTAGCCAACCCGAATCTCGAGGGCGAGATTCATCTTAAGGGGGGTAGATTTGTAACATCCCAAATTTTCAATTTGGAATGTTATACATTAGATCATCAATGCATATCATATTTTATTTGCTTTTTGTTTGATCCTAGAAATTTCTACGCAACTCAAGGACCCACAGAGAGAGTTGGGGAATTCATTATTTTCATATTTGAGTTTTCTCAAATTTTGAAAGATAGGATCATTCGATTTTAATTATTTTGTCGTCAATTATTTCTATTACAAAAATATGAGAGAGGGAATAAAATGACTTTCCCAAAATAAAGAAATATTGAGGATTTAATAATAAAATCAAACAAGATTTTATTTCAGAGTTTTTCGGTATTTTATTTGAACTTAGGAAAAATGTGCGTTTTTCAAAGTTGCATTTAGGCCCCAAATAAATGTTCACCTTGTGCGGCTTCATTTTAGAAGCCCGGGAAAATTTATTTCGGGATTTTTGGAGTCCGTTTAGTATTTCTTTTATTTGTTTTTCTGCGCGGAATAATTAAAAAAAACGCGAACCGACTTCGGGCCGTACCCGAGCGGGACACCGCCCGAGGGCAGCCTTTAAGTAGTGCCGCCCCGAGCCGCCCCAGCCCACCGCGCCCGAAACCGGCGCAGTCAGCGGACCAGCGCCCGAGGTCAACCTCGTTTTCGCCGCCATTTTTTTATTTTTTTTTGAAAAGTCGCGGTTAAAAAAAAGTCATGGTTTTTTTAGTTTCGGTTTTTTTAATAGATCGGTTTTTCCGATTTATTTAATTAGCGAGCGTTCGACCGTTCGTTCATTCTAGCGAACGTTCGTCGTTTTTCTTTTTCTCGGATTAAATCCGCGATTTTTTCTGATCGCGATTCCTGATCCGATTTTCGTTTTAGTATAACTTTTCGCTCGGTTATCGGAATCAGGCGATTCAAGCGCCTGGAGTTTCGTCTCGAAACCCTCTAACCGTTTAACCAACTTAAACAAGTTTTTGCCACTGTAAAAGTTGCCCTAGATCTAGAATAGTAAACGAAGTCTGTTTCTTTTGCCGTTTGACTTTCGTTGCTTCGTTTGATTTGATTCTTTTTGCCAACCGGAGTTCTTAAGTTGAAATTTCTGGTTAGATCTCTTATTCGAGCTTTACCTGTGCATTAGATGAATACTTATTGTATGCTTGTTTGTTTGTCTATGATAGAATACCCGGAGTGCGCCGCCTGTTACTTCGAATTGCTAGGTTTCGTGAATCATCAGCAAGGCAAGTAACACTTTGATCATACCTCCTACTACCTAGTTTTATTGCATTACATCAATCCTCAAACATTGCATGATTAGGATCTAATTAAATTGTGGGATGGGAAGTAGTTGAGGTAGTACCTATTACTTGTTATATTATCAAACCTTTGGGAGTTACTTCTACATTTGCTTACTATTGCCATGCTATGCTAGTAGAAGTGGAATTGGGTGAGTGATATCCATGACAGATGTGAGTTTGTTAATTAATGGTTTATCTAAGGTGGCAACTTAAACACACATCTGGGTGGATTGAGGTACCTGGGTATTCCAGGATTGCCTGTTTTTCTTTATGGACCGCCACCCAGGCTCAAAGGGATCATGAGATTTTTCATACTAGAAACTTCCATGTGCAGCCACAAGCTATTATGGGCTCTAGCATAGTTGATTAAGTTGTGCGAACTCCTACAGGGTAGACTAGCAGATGTAGGGGAAGGTAGGTGTAACGGTCTATCCAGCGTAAGGTGCTAGCGCTTCTGAAAGACTATGTCTCGGTCATCTGTTTCTCAAACACCATGTAGTGCGAGAAATCCAACGGTGGCGATCGAGTCTTGTGGGGAAAAGTGCGCAAACCTCTGCAGAGTGTATAAACTAATCATGGTTAGCCGTGTCCCCGGTTATGGACATCTTGAGTATCTAGTACTTGGATTATCATGTGAATCTGAACATGTTACTCTAAAATTAATTTTGTTGGGTTTTGTTTAATGATGATGCTTAATTGGGATTGAGAATGCTATCAACCATTCTCATTGTTTAACAACTACCATGATAGTTAAATAAAAGTTTATTCCTTTGTAGTAGGGAAAAATTGGCTTTATGCAAAACTGTAACCATAGAGCTTTCCACCAGCCAAATATGCATATAGTATAGTTGTTGCATTTTGTTATTCTCTATGTGTTACCTTGCCAGCATATTCCATGTGCTGACCCGTTTTCGGGCTGCAACGTTAATGTTGCAGACTTTTCAGAAGACGATTAAGGAGTTTTTAGGCCGTGGTTCTATACTCAGTGATGCCGTTGGAGTTGATGGACTCACTTATCTTCCAAGCCTTCCGCTGTTATCGTTATTAGATGGCCTTAAGCCATATTTATTGTAATAAGTTCTCTTTTGAGACACTCGATGTAATAAGTGTGTGATTGCTACTCTGTTATAAATCCTCCAAGTACTGTGTGGTGTCAGCATTACTGATCCAGGGATGACACCTAAGCACAGAGATCAGACCATTTCAGGTCTGGTCGCTACACCCTGCCGCTGATATCATGCGGCTCGTTATGAAAAATTTGCCATCCTTCATCGCCATGGAGCCCCTTTTTTCATTTCCGAAGGACACGTTCTGCGACGCTGGCCTGGGATCCTCTGCTGCCAAGTCAGACCTCATCGACGGCGACCACGAGGAGGGAGCCAATCTGTGACAAGTGAGGAAACCCATGATTTTTTTTCTCGAACCCCTTTCGTAGTGAGAACATGTCAAGTGTTTATTGCTATATTAGGTTGTTTGCATTACGCCTTATTTATTTCTACGGTTTACGGTTGTTCGGTTGTTTGTAGTTAGCATATGTCCAGTTTCAATTGCCATCTTTGGTTGTTCGTAGTACGCCTTGTTTATTTCAGCTATTAACAATGTGATGTTCTATATGTGCTAGTATGAACTGTGCAGTTCAATTTCATTAATAACAAATTTAACAATAGGTCTATGAATGATTATATTTGGTTGCTGTTAAGCATGTTGTACTCCCTCCGAATCTTTTTAGTTTGCATATAAGATCTCTCTAAAGTGAGGCCTCTTAAAGTTTGACCAACTTTATAGGAAAAAATACCAACATTCACAATATGAAGTAAATATTAGTACATGTGTCATGACTTCAGTTTTCATATTGTATAACATTAGCATGCTAGATGTTGATATTTTTTCATAAAAATATGGTCAAACTTTATGCAGTTGACTCTAGAAAATTCTTATATGCAGAGTAAAAAGGACCGGAGGGAGTATTGAACATGCCTTTCCATTTGATTTAACAATGGCACTATTTGGATACTCTAACTTAGCTAGAGGTTGGAGTTAGTTTCTTGCTCATGACAGTTAAAAGGGAGAGGGAGATTGGTGGAAGAGTTGATTGTATTGCTTGAGCCTCGTGGGCATATATATAGGAGTACATGGTCATCTTGGAGTACAAGTCAAGGTAGAATAAATCCTACGCTATCCTACGTTTCCTAAATAACAATGATACTCAACAATTACTAACCCTGAACTAACTCTAGCCAAAGAGGTGTTTGGACGTTAGTGTTAGATTGAAAATAAATACACTAGGAGAACAAGCCCCAATCAGCACCTCTTGGGTGGGATAGTTGTTTTGGGTGGGTTTGACGCAACTAGCTCAAACTAGCTGTCATCTTTGGATACTTTAGAGATATTTGATCCCAAACTAAGTCAAACTAACTCTAACCCATGGATCCAAACAGGGCCAATAACTAGCGTACTTAGACCTGCACAATACAAGTTTGAATGACTACGTTTGCTTGTTTTTAATTATTGGGCCTATTGTTAATAACACACCTTTCTACTTCTTGTTTTTAAATATTAGGTTTTTAACAATTTGGTCTTACACATGTAGGTCCTACCGTCAGAGTTTTTGACCCACTGTTTGACCCTTTTTGCATATGTGGAAATGAGTTGTCCATTAATATCAGTCAAGTCAAGACACTCGAAAAGATTGTTACGATAAAGAAATTAGCGACAAAAAACAAAAACATCTTTGTCTGCACAATGAAGAATACATCAGTTCACTACGGGATGGTACTAACTGATATACCTTGTCTTTTAAAGTCCTTTGCGCCATTTCAAATCCAGAGAAGATATTTATGTATATCCTTGTTTTCAGGACTTTCCGAAGAAGGTCACTAATGACTACCTATCAAACCACCTGTATGGTCAGGAGGCGAGGAAGGTTTTCATACAACACCCACGGTTCAATATTGAAGTGTTCCTGAAGAGGACGAAGGATGGACGGTTAATCATCCACAGGCATTGGCCTAAAGTTGCAAATACCTTCAACATCAATGAAAGGCTTAATATTCGCCTTCCGCTTCAGCAGTTTTCCAGATGAGATTCATCTGACTATGTTCCGTCTATGATGCTAATTTCGAAATGTCGTAGACGTTGCATCTGAAACTTGTTGCTGGTGTAGCTATGTAATGGGGTAGCTGAGTGCTGAAGCTATATGATGTTGTACTCGGATGTATTTTAGTTATGAAATCCTGCTTCCTTAATATGGAAATGAAATATATTGTGTGCTTAATATGAAATGTCAATTGGATTAATAAATGGATCATTAATAATAGGACAATTAGCCTGCTAATTGGGTTTTTATATTGCAAATGGTTATTGAGAAAACACCATGGGTGATGACCTCAGACAACGCACACATTTTCTAGGAATAAACCGTGTTGGATCATTGAACAATCACACATGACATCCTCTAGAAAACTTTTGCGTTAGGCCACCTTGCGCAAACAATTACCACATAAAAAGTGTGTGTGATGGACAACCTTTTCCATACAGTTTTTTCCATGCACTGTGTGCGATGTACATAATAATGGAAACATATTCCTTGGATTGACTATGTGGAATTTACATACAAATGGAAACGTTTAGCAGGGACTGACTATGTGGGATGTACTTACGACCGGAAACAATTTTGCCTGTATAATTGTAGTTTTTAGCACTATTGTACAAATAATCGTATTTGATCGCTCGCCGGCCGCACACGATCTCATTTTGCCGAGCATGTGTGCCAGGAGGGCGTATCCCCCATGGTTTCTGGGTTGTCGGGGAAGGACCCCCATATCGCAGTCACTCACAAGGTGGTGGTTCCAAATGCCATCACGGAAAGGGGTTAAAAACTGTTTGTACAGCACCTCGTTGGACCAGTGCTAGTAAGGATGAAATAATTGGTCTTGCCTCTGTTGTTGTACCTCCTATTGATCCACTAGAACAATAATTGCTAGACCATGAGAATAATATGCATTTGCATGAAAGAAATGAAATAGATAAGATTTTCTTTGAACAACGTCCTCTGCTTCAACAAAATTTGCCTATTCAAACTCTAAGAGGTCCTGCTCCACCTAAAGGTGATCCTGTGTTTGAATTAAAACAATTGCGAGACACTTTGTAGTATGCTTATCTTGATGGGAAGAATATATATCTTGTTATTATTAGTGCTAACCTTTTAGAACATGAAGAAGAAAGATTATTAAAGATTCTGAAGAAGCACCGAGCTGCTATTGGGTATACTGTTGTTGATTTAAAGAGCATTAGTCCCACTCTATGTCAGCGCAAAATTAATATGGAACCTGATACACTTCATTAAGACTTGTTCCCTAAGCGCTTTGATAAGTTTGCTTTTGTTCCTTCTCGGGGTGCCTCTGGTGGCATTCTCACTGCTTGGAATAGTTCTATTTTTCTGGGGATGTTATTCTTTCTAAAGATTTTGCTCTTGCTGTACGTTTCACCAGCACCCTCTCGGCCCAGTCTTGGACTGTATATAATATATATGGCCCCTGTACTGGACCGGAACGTGACAGATACACTTCCTGGTTACATGATCTTGACCTCCATGATACTGATGATTGCCTCCTCCTCGGAGACTTTAATTATATCCGGGGTCCAGAAAATCGCAACAAGCCTAGGGGAGATCCCAATGACATGGCCACCTTCAATGATATCATCAGAAAAAACAATCTTGTTGAATTACCACTCAAAGGGAGAGCCTATACTTGGTGTAACATGAAGCAAGACCCCCTCCTCGAGCATCTAGACTGGTTATTCACCTCGCTCAACTAGACTCACACGTATCCCAATACCCTGGTCAAACCAATTTGCAAGCCAGTCTCCAATCATACCCCGTGTGTGGTTAGCATTGAGACAAAAATACCTCGGGCCAAACTTTTTCTCTTTGAATCCTACTGGCTTCTCCATCCAGGCTTCATGGAACTGGTCAGATCGGTCTGGAATAAACCAGTCCATGCAACCAACGCTGCCACCATCCTCTACAAAAAATTCAAGGCCCTTCGTCAGGCCCTTAAGATTTGGAGAAAAACCATCTCGCGACTCACCATTGCCATTGAAAACTCCAACCAAGCCCTACTAAATATTGATGAACTTGAAAACATTAGGCCCTTGACAATCGCTGAACGCAACTTCAGAACTATATTAAAGAAACATCTCTTGCCGTTAATAGACTATCAAAAGAAATACCGGAAAAAGGTGCACTATTCACTGGGTCAAGTTTGGAGACGAGAACACCAAAAATTTTCAAGCCGTGGCTACGGAGAGATATGGCAAAAACAATATCACCAACTTATGGACCACTGATGGGCTTTTTGTCGATGACCACACGAGTAAAGAGGCCCTCCTTTTCTAGGCATATACTGAGTGACTGGGTACTTCCACACCCACCAACATGAGATTTGACCTACCCATCTTGATCCGCCCTACAGAGAACATGGATCATCTCACCTCTCCGTTTACCACCGAGGAAATTGACAAGTTTATTTTTTAGATGCCTACCGACCGAGCCCCGGGTCCTGATGGGTTTAGTGCGCTCTTCCTCAAAGCCTGTTGGCCCATCATCAAAAAGGACATCTATTCTCTATGTGAGAAATTCCATGTGGACACTCTACATTACAAAGCATCAACGATGGTCTCATCACCCTCATTCCAAAAAATATATCTCCTACAACTGTCAATGATTACCGCCCGATCACGTTGCTTAATTGCTGCCTCAAACTCATCACCAAGCTCCTTGCAAATAGGTTGCAATGTGTCATCCTAAAGATTGTACACTGAAAGCAGTATGGATTCATTAAAGGTAGATCAATCCAAGATTGCCTGGCCTAGTCATTTCAATACATTAACCAATGCCAGGCCTCTAAAAGACAAATTGTCCTCTTCAAATTGGACTTTGCAAAAGAATTTTATACTATTGAACATGAGCCAATGATTAACATTATGAAGCACATGGGCTTTAGTGACAAATGGCTCTCTTGGATCAGATGTATTTTCTCCTCGGGGCGATCTTCAATTCTATTAAATGGAGTGCCGGGCCGACAATTCCATTGCTGTCGAGGAGTTCGGCAAGGGGATCCGCTCTCCCCATTGATCTTTGTGCTTGGGGCTGAGCTACTGTAGTCCACAATAAATGAGGCCTATCGAAGTGGCTTGATCCAGTTGCCTTTCCCTAGCTCTTGTGATATGGACTATCCCATCATCCAATATGCGGATGACACACTCCTCCTCATGCCTACATGTACGCACCAAGCTGCGGTCATCAAAGGAGTTCTAGTGGACTATGCTGATTCAATTGTCCTTAAGATAAACTTCCAGAAGTCCACACTTATTCCCATCAACTTGGATGACGATCTAACGTCGAGTATGGCTGCCATTTTTGGATGTTCGGTGGGTACGCTTCCCTTCACCTACCTCGGCCTCCCTCTCGGCACCTCTCGCCCTACGATTCAAGATCTCATGCCCCTGGTTAGCTCTTTGGAACACAACCTATCCTCCACACTCTCCATGATGTCCTACCCAGGAAAGCTGACCTTGCTGAACTCAACAATTACCTCACTGCTGATCTATGCAATGTGCACTCTAAAATTTCCACCCAAACTCATTGAGATGCTTGACAAAATCAGGCGGCGTTGCCTTTGGATTAAGAAAACGGATCGAGGTGAAAAGAGTAATTCGCTGGCTGCCTGGGACATGGTTTGTAGACCCAAAAGCAAAGGTGGGCTTGGGGTTCTAAATCCGCGTCTTCAAAATGAAGCCCTACTCTTGAAATTTCTTCATAAATTCTACAATAAGATGGACGTGCTGTAGGTAACCCTCACTTGGGATGCTTATTACACTAACAAAATCCCACACGCTACTGATCCAGTCGGCTCTTTTTGGTGGAGAGATATCCTCAAACTCACGCCCACGTATAGAGGCATCTCAAGGGTCAATATATTCTGCGGCACCACTGCGCTATTCTGGAAAGATCTTTGGTCGAATTAGACCCTCATGGACTCCCACCCTCGTGCATTTTCCTTCACCACCCTTGAAGACGTCTTTGTCAAGGATTTCTTGCGCATCACGTCGATCGGGCAGGCTTTCCACCTCCCATTGACACCCCAGGCGCATGCAGAGGTTTGTGATCTCCTGGTTGCCACCACGCACTTCCAACCCACGACGGCAACTTCGGATGTTTGGCACTATGTCTGGGGAAAATCTTCATTCAAATCCACAGACTATTATAGGTTCCTCTTTCGAGATGTCCATCCGCATCTTGTCTTCACATGGCTTTGGAAAAATAAATGCACTATGAAAATCAAAGACTTTGGTTGGTTCCTTTTTAATGACAGACTCAATACCCGCAACATGTTAAGACGGAGGCACTACAACATCGGAGATGATCACGATTGCCTCTTGTGTGGACTCAACATTGAAGAAATGTTTGACCACATGATTTTCATGTGCACTTTCAGTGCAAACTGTTGGGCGCGCCTTGATCTTGACTGGGAGCCTTTCTCGAAGCGCTTCCAAGCTATCCAGGAGAAGAAAGACAACCACGCCACGTTCATACTGATGGAAAAAATCCTTGTTGCTGCGTGGAGCCTTTGGAAGGAGAGGAACAACAAACACTTTAGAGCTGTAGACCCATCTATACAGTCATGGCTTGGTAGATTTACTAAGGACTTTGAACTCCTTCAGCACAGAGTTAAGGAGGCACATAGACCTCTTGCGATGGACTCTGTAAATTCTCTTACCTACCTTTCCTTTATGAGCTTTACCCCTCCCCCCACCCCTGCTGCTCCAAAGGGGCAGCCCCCTCCTTGTAATATGTAATTATAGCATAGTCTGTTTTTTTTTAATATATTTACATGATAGGAGCCTTTCCTGATATTCATAGTCAAAAAAAAATATGGAACCTGATGCTAAACCCGTTGTTGATGAACAACGACGTTTAAATCCTAAACTGAAAGAAGTGGTAAGAACTGAAATACTGAAGCTTCTGGAAGCAGGTATAATCTATCCTATAGCTGATAGTAGATGCGTAAGTCCCGTTCATTGTGTCCCTAATAAGGGAGGTATTATTGTTGTTCCTAATGATAAAAATGAACTTATTCCATAAAGAATTGTCTCTGGCTATAGAATCACTAGTAGAAAAAGGGGCTTTCGTTCGGGCCTGGCCAGCCCATTAGTCCCGGTTTTGCCACGAACCGGGACCAATGGATGCATTCGTCCCGGTTCGTGAGCCCAGGGGGCCGGCCAGGGCCTCGTGGGCATTGGTCCCGGTTCGTCTGGGCCCATTTGTCCCGGTTCTTGGCACGAACCGGGACCAATGGCCCTCGCTCCTGGCCCACAAACATAGGTCCCGGTTCTTGGCTCAAACCGGGACAGAAGACTAGGCTTTAATCCCGGTTCGAGCCACAAACTGGGACAAATGAGTTGCCTATATATACCCCATCGCCGGCGAGCAAAGCACTCCACAGTGCTCTGTTTTTTGCTGGACGGCGAGTGGGAAGGCATTGGGTGCTCTAGCTCACCTCCTTGAGGTACTCGATAAAATGCCCGAGCCATGCTAGTTAAGCTTTCTCCTCTCGAAGCTCGACCTCAGAGCTCCATTTTTTCTGAGATTTGTCTAGATTTAGCGGTCCGTCATGCCCCGTCCTCGTCTTCACCGCTGTCGATCGCCTGCACCGATCTCGTCGCCAGCACCACCGTGGTGAGCCTCTTGTTCTTGTCTTCTTTCTGAAAGAAAAAAATCTTATTTAGATAGATACTTGTCTAATTTTCTTACTTTTGACACACATAATTATATATAATGCACACATATGAACCGGCAATGGATGTATGGTGACAGACACACCTCCGAGTACATTAAGGGCGTGCGTAAATTTCTTGAAGTGGCTAAGGCAAACAAGCAGAATGGTTTTATGTGTTGTGCATGCCCTGATTGTGGGAATATGAGGTCTTACTCTGACAAGAAAATCCTTTACACCCACCTGCTTTATAAGGGTTTCATGCCACACTATAATGTTTGGACAAAGCATGGAGAAATAGGGGTTATGATGGAAGACAACGAAGAAGAAGAGGACGATGATAACTATGTGCCCCCTGAATATAGTGATGCTGGAATGGGGGAAGCTGAAGATCAATAGGAAGCTGAAGATCAAGGTAAACCAGACAATGTGCCCGATGATGATCTCTGTCGGGTCATTGTTGATGCAAGGGAAAAGTGCAAAAGTGAAAAGGAGAAGCTGAAGTTCGATCGCATGTTAGAGGATCACAAAAAAGGGTTGTACCCCAATTGTGAAGATGGCAACACAAAGCTCGGTACCATACTGGAATTGCTGCAGTGGAAGGCAGAGAATGCTGTGCGTGACAAAGGATTTGAGAAGCTACTGAAATTATTGAAGAAGAAGCTTCCAAAGGATAACGAATTGCCCGAAAGTACGTACGCAACAAAGAAGGTCCTATGCCCTCTAGGATTGGAGGTGGAGAAGATACATGCATGCCCTAATGACTGCATCCTCTACCGCGGTGCGTACAAGGATTTGAACGCATGCCCGGTATGCGGTGCATTGCGGTATAAGATTAGACGAGATGACCCTGGTGATGTTGAGGGCGAGCCCCGCAGGAAGAGGGTTCCTGCAAAGGTGATGTGGTATGCTCCTATAATACCTTGGTTGAAATGACTGTTCAGAAACGAAGAGCATGCCAAGTTGATGCGATGGCACAGTGAGGACCGTAAGAAAGACGGGAAGTTGAGAGCACTCGCTGACGGGTCGCAGTGGAGAAAAATCGAGAGAAAGTACTGGGCTCAGTTTACAGGTGACCCAAGGAACGTATGGTTTGGTTTAAGCACAGATGGCATTAATCCTTTCGGGAAGCACAGCAGCAATCACAGCACCTGGCCCATGACTCTATGTATGTATAACCTTACTCCTTGGATGTGCATGAAGCGGAAGTTCATTATGATGCCAATTCTCATCCAAGGCCCTAAGCAAGCCGGCAACGACATTGATGTGTACCTAAGGCCATTAGTTGAATAACTTTTACAGCTGTGGAATGGAAATGGTGTACGTGCGTGGGATGAGCACAAAAGGTGGAATTTAACCTGCATGTGTTGCTGTTCGTAACCATCAACAATTTGCCCGCTCTTAGTAACCTTTCAGGACAGACAAACAAGGGATACCATGCATGCACGCACTGTTTAGCTGACACCGAAAGTATATACCTGGACAGATGCAGGAAGTATGTGTACCTGGGCCATCGTCGATTTCTCCCGACCAACCATCAATGTCGAAAGAAAGGCAAGCATTTCAAAGGCGAGGCAGATCACCGGAAGAAGCCCGCCATGCGTACCGGTGATCACGTACTTGATATGGTCTCTGATTTACAGGTAATATTTGGAAAGGGTCCCGGCGGACTAGCAGTTTTGAATGACGCTGAGGGACGCGGACCCATGTGGAAGAAGAAATCTATATTTTGGGACCTAACCTACTGGAAAGAGCTAGAGGTACGCTCTTCAATAGACGTGATGCACGTGACGAATAACCTTTGCGTGAACCTGTTAGGCTTCTTGGGCGTGTATGGAAAGACAAAAGATACACCTGAGGCATGGGAGGACCTGCAACGTTTGCACGAAAAAGATGGCATGCCTCCAAAGCAGTATGAAGGTCCTGCCAGCTACGCTCTTACCAAAGAAGAGAAGGAAATCTTTTTTGAATGCCTGCCCAGTATGAAGGTCCCGACTAGCTTCTCGTCGAATATAAAGGGAATAATAAATATTCCAGAGAAAAAGTACTAGAACCTAAAGTCTCATGGCTGCCACGTGATTATGACGCAACTGCTTCCGGTTGCATTGAGGGGGTTTCTACCGGAAAACGTCCGATTAGCCATTGTGAAGCTATGTGCATTCATCAATGCAATCTCTCAGAAGGTGATCGATCCAGATATCATACCAAGGCTAAGGAGTGATGTGGCGCAATGTCTTGTCAATTTCGAGCTGGTGTTCCCACCATCCTTATTCAATATCATGACGCATGTCCTAGTTCATCTAGTCGACGAGATTGTCATTCTGGGGCCTGTATTTCTACACAATATGTTCCCCTTTGAGGGGTTCATGGGAGTCCTAAAGAAATATGTCCGTAACCGTGCTAGGCCAGAAGGAAGCATCTCCATGGGCCATTAAACAGAGGATGTCATTGGGTTTTGTGTTGACTTCATTCCTGGCCTTAAGAAGATAGGTGAGGGAGTCCTGGATTAGGGGGTGTTCGGATAGCCGGACTATACCTTCAACCGGACTCCAGGACTATGAAGATACGAGATTGAAGACTTCGTCCCGTGTCCGGATGGGACTTTCCTTGGCGTGGAAGGCAAGCTTGGCGATGCGGATATTCAAGATCTCCTACCATTGTAACCGACTCTATGTAACCCTAACCCTATCCGGTGTCTATATAAACCGGAGGGTTGTAGTCCGTAGGTAATCAACTCCATATACAACAATCATACCATAGGCTAGCTTCTAGGGTTTAGCCTCCTTGATCTCGTGGTAGATCTACTCTTGTACTACCCATATCATCAATATTAATCAAGCAGGATGTAGGGTTTTACCTCCACCGAGAGCGCCCGAACCTGCCTCCTGTTACCATCCGGCCTAGACGCACAGTTCGGGACCCCCTACCCAAGATCCGCTGGTTTTGACACCGACATTTGTGCTTTCATTGAGAGTTCCTCTGTGCCGTCACAATTAGGAAGGATGCCTCCTCCCGTCTTTAAAGACGGCGCTGTTGCTAAGGGAGCCTTGGCTGTCAGCCAAACCCTCCGGCTAGGTGGTTTCCTCATGACCGCCTGTTCGGCTGTTGCACCGACGGTGACCTCTCGGGTCATCAAAAGCAACCTACACGTCAGCTTGGAGCTCGTCGAGCAGCTAGATCCAATGGAGCTCTCTTCCGTAACCGAGCTCTTGGATCGCATCGCCGCCCTAGGGGTCGCTACGGATTACGACCAGGTTGGGCTTAAACCTGATCTAAGAGAAATTAACTCTCCCCAAGTCACCCACCACGTTGGCGTGGTAGAGACACAGTGCGGCGACCCTTCATCTATTTTAAGGACTAGCTACGTCCGAATTCCCGACCCCTCCAAGCCGGATACCCGCAGAGGGGGAGATGTAACTCAAGACCTGAGCTTAGGATCAGGCAACGGGCCATATTCACTGGACAACATCCAAGAATCCGAACTTCAGAGTTCGGAAACTCTTCGGCCTCTGAATCTTGGATTGGGTGAGGTTTCAGATTCAACGACACCCGCCCACCCGATCATAAGCGATCTCTCCCAAATCAGGCAGAGGCCCGAGGAAATAGTACATCATTACTGGGCCAGAGTCCTCCTGGTTATGAACAGGATAAAGGATTGCCGCGAGGAAGACGCAATCTCAATTTTCTGCAGTAATTGCATGGACAAGGGAATCCTTAACGCCGTAAGTCGTCGTGATATCACACGCTTCGCTGACTTGGCGTCCATAGTACAAAAATACTGTGCGATGGAAAGCGCCTGGAAAACCAAAATAAATTTTTGGGATAATCCGGCCTTGAATAGTAATCCCGTCCGAACTAAGAGGGTGCATCATTACAGGACACCCGGGATAAACACCAAAAAGCCAAAACCCTCTACAGGGCATGGAACTGTACTGGAAAGATGGCTTGATGGACCCTGTAGAATTCACAGTACAGAGGACGCCACACCAACTCACAGCCTTAGAGCATGTTGGATACTTCGGCAGGTGGCCAAAATCGGCGAGGACCTCTTAATTTCGGAGGCCGCAGAAAACCAGCCCAAGGACACCAGTACCATTCTCACAGTCTTCGAGACTTCCGCATCAAACAACGTGCGAAAAAGAACACTCCGCAGCCTCGCCGAAGTCTATCAAGTTGCAACAATAAATCCATGGAGCGACACTGCCATTACCTTCAACGTAAGTGATGAACCTAGATTCCGAACATCCCGAGCACCAGCCGCATTGGTCCTCAGTCCCATAGTGGACGGCTTTCGCCTCACCAAGGTGCTCATGGATGGAGGCAGCGGACTGAACCTCATTTATGAGGAAACCCTTCAAAAAATGGAAACAGACTGGAACCGCGTCGAGCGAAGCAGCACAACCTTTAGAGAAATAATCCCCAGTCGGGAAGCGCACTTCACAGGAAAAATCACACTAGATGTGGTGTTCGGCACGCCGGATAATTACAGGTCCGAAGAAGTCACGTTTTAGGTGGCCCCGTTTAAGAGAGGATATCACGCTTTACTAGGGAGGGAGCATTCACAATCTTCCAAGCAATACCCCATTACGGGTACATGAAGCTTAAGATGCCCGGGCCGAATGGAATTATCACTCTAGCTAGTGATCCGGACATAGCACTCCGCGCCGAAAAGAAGATGGCCGCATTAGCCCTTGAGGCGCTATCCGAAGCCTTAGCGGCCGAGGAACTGACTGCTCTGCGCTCCACGGTTAACAGGGATGATGTGATACTCGATAAGGGATCCAAATCCACATCCTTCAAGCCAGCTGACGAAATAGTCAAATTCCAGGTCCATCCAACGGACCCCAATAAAACAGCTTCCATCGGGGCATGACTGAACCCTGATGCAGACGCCGCACTGCGAGAGTTCCTACGAGAGAACTGGGACATCTTCCCCTGGCACCCTTCAGACATGCCAGGGATCCCACGCAGGCTGGCCGAACACAGCTTAAATATCCTAAAAGGATTTAAACCTGTCAAACAAGCCCTTCGGCGTTTTTCCGAACCCAAGAGACATGCTATGGGAGAGGAGCTAGCCAAGCTATTAGAGGCCGGATTCATCAGAGACATAAAACATCCGGACTGGCTCGCAAACCTGGTGATGGTACCAAAGAAGGACAAATCCTGGCGCCTGTGTGTCGATTTTAAAGACCTTAACAAGGCTTGCCCAAAGGATCCCTTCCCCCTCCCCCGTATCGATCAAATTATCGATGCCACCGCATGACACGATTTGTTATGTTTCCTCGACGCATACTCCAGTTACCATCAAATCAAGATGGCAGAATCAGACCAAGCTGCAACAGCATTCATCATACCATACGGCCCATTCTGCTTCAACACAATGCCCTTCGGGCTGAAAAACGCCGGCGCAACATATCAGCGCATGATCCAGACATGTCTGGCAAACCAGATCGGCAAAACAGTGGAGGCGTATGTGGACGATGTGGTCGTCAAATCAAGACATGTTGAATCCCTAGTAAACGACTTGAGGCTTACATTCGATAACCTCCAAAAATATGACATCAAGCTCAACCCAGAAAAATGCGTCTTCGGCGTTCCAGCCGGAAAGCTCTTGGGCTTCATTGTATCCGGTAGAGGAATTGAAGCAAACCCAGCCAAGATCCGAGCTTTGTCACAATTGGATGTCCCAAAGGACCTTAAGCAAATACAAAAATTAACCGGGTGCGTGGCGGCTTTAAGCCACTTCATCTCCCGCTTGGGAGAAAAGGCACTACCCCTTTATCGCCTCCTTCGGCGCACCGAACACTTTGAGTGGACGGGTGCCGCCACGGCCGGACTTGATGAAATAAAAGCCATATTGGCAACAAACCCAGTCCTGGCCGCGCCAATCACCGGCGAACGAATGTTATTGTACATTGCAGCAACAAACCAAGTTGTCAGCGCAGTGCTCGTTGTCGAGCGGGAAACGGACGGACACAAATTCCCCCTTCAAAGGCCGGTCTACTACGTGTCCACTGTCCTCAGTCCATGCAAATCACGGTACCCGCATTATCAAAAGATTGCATACACGGTATTCATGGCATCCCGGAAGCTACGACACTACTTTCAAGAGTGTTCCATAACAGTAGCCTCGGAAGTGCCACTAAACGATATTATCAACAACCGCGATGCAACGGGCTGGATTGCAAAATGGGCCATCGAGCTTCTCCCGTTCGATATAACCTATAAGCCACGACGAGCTATTAAATCGCAAGTTTTGGCCGACTTCGTCGCAGAATGGACGGACGCCGAGCTCCCTAAAGAGTATGGCACATATTCAAACTGGATTATGCATTTCGACGGCTCCAAAATGTTGGCCGGACTAGGGGCTTGCGTCGTCCTGACGTCCCCCATAGGAGACACAGTACAATATGTGCTCCAGATCATGTACACGGATTCCAACGATGCAGCTGAATATGAGGCCCTCCTACATGGCCTCCGGATAGCAGTATCCATGGGTATCCAGCACCTAGAGGTACGTGGGGATTCAAACCTCGTGATATCCCAAATAAATGGAGACTTCGACGCCAAGGACCCAAAAATGGCAGCTTACCGTGACGCCGTCCTAAAAATGTCATCTCGGTTCGAAGGGCTGGAGTTTCACCATATAGCCCAAGAAAATAATCAAGCGGCGGACGTCCTAGCATGCATCGGAGCAAAATGCGATGCAGTCCCCCCCAACGTCTTTTTGAAAGATTGTTCAAGCCATCCGTAGCATGGGAGAGGGAACCCGCAAATAACAGGCCGAACCCAGCCGCACCACTCGACGCCGAACAATCTGACACAATCGGAGGCTCTGCCAACGAAATTACACCTTCAGCCCACGTAATAATGGCGGTTATCGCCCCGTGGACAGAACTATTCCTAGCCTACCTTACTAGGCAGGAACTCCCGGAGGACCAAAACGAGGCCCGCTGCATAGTGCAGTGATCTAAGGCCTAGAGAGTCCATGAGGGAGAACTTCATAAGAAAAGCACTACCGGAGTCCTTCAAAGGTGCATCTCCGAAGAGGAAGGGCGGAACCTCCTGGCTGAAATTCATGCCGGACTCGGTGGTCACCAGGCCGCTGCTCGGTCCCTTGTTAGCAAGGCTTTCCGTACAGGCTTTTACTGGCCGACGGCCCGAGCAGACGCTCAGGACTTAGTCCAACGATGCGCTGGTTGCCAACTTTTTTCCAACCAAAGCCATATGCCACCCACCGCACTCCAAACTATACCCAACACCTGGCCTTTTGCGGTCTGGGGGCTTGACATGGTTGGACCCCTTAAAGGTGGAACCCATAGGAAAAAAAATACTTACTGGTCATGGTGGATAAGTTCACCAAATGGATAGAAGCCAAGCCTGTTAAAACGGCCGAATCCGGACCTGTGATAGACTTCATATCCGGGGTTGTACACCATTATGGCGTCCCCCATAGCATCATAACCGACAACGGTACAAACTTTACAGCCGATGAGGTAAAACTCTGGTGCAAAAACATGGGCATCAAGCTCGATTATGCTTCCGTCTATCACCCACAAACCAACAGCTAGGTCGAACATGCAAATGGTCTTATTATGAGCGGCATTAAACCCAGACTGGTGCGGTCCCTCAAGGAATCTAACACGCACTGGGTAGAGGAGCTCGACTCCATGCTATGGGGGCTGCGGATTATCAACGTATTTTCTGTTCAAAACATTATAAGCAACCTCTAGTATTATTGAAACTAAAATTATATAAAATTGATGCAACTAAAATTATCAAAGTTTTTTCTATTCAAAATCATTAAAAGAAAAAAGAATTTTCATAAAGAACTTTTTTTGTTAGAAACTTTAATAGCAAAAAGAATTATCATAAAATAAAATAAATAACTAATTAGAAACAAAATAAAATAATATAAATAATTATTTTGTTGTAAGTAGAAACAAAATAAAATAAATAAAGCAAAAAAGAAAAGAAATAAACTTGCAAAAAATAAAAAATGCCACCTACTAGGCCACCACGGCGTGAATACGACTAGAAACCCATCCATGGGCCAGGATTCAGGCCCGCAGAAGGCCCAGCAGGCCCACAAGCATAGCAGTGCGAGATTAGGCCTAGAGGCCTGCAATTCAATGGAGTTCAACGGAGATGGCGGGGCAGGGCTTATAAACAGGTCTTGCTGCTCCTCGGCTAGCGAGGTGGGACTAAACATCCCACCGCACCGCGACTTTGGCAGGCGCAGGCCTTTGGTCCCGGTTGGTAGCACAAACTGGGACTAAAGGGAGGCATTGGTCCCAGTTGGCGCCATGAACCGGTACCAAAGCCCCCTTCAGTCCCGGTTGGTGCCACCAACCGGGACCAAAGGTGGCCTTTGGTCCCGGTTGGTGGCACCAACCCGGACTAAATGGGGGCTTTGGTCCCGGTTGTTGCCACGAACCGGGACTAAAGCCTTTCCTATATAAGCCAGCACTTAGCATTTTTTCAGATTTCATTGCCAGTTGCCGCCCGACGATGCCGACCTCCATGACGCCGCCAGGCTGC
>NC_041382.1:343667270-343674228 GCF_002162155.2 Triticum dicoccoides
CGCGCCCCTGCGCCACGACCCGCCCCCACCGTCGCAGTCGTCACCGCCCACGCCCATCCCCGGCCCGCGCCACCCACCGTGGCCGTCGCCGACGCCCTCGCCGCCCCAGTCGTCGCCCTCGCTGGCCGCCCCCGATGTGAGCCGCCGCCGCCACGGCTCTGTTTTTCAGTGCTTTTTTCGTATAATGTGTATTATTTTTTTGTTCATTTCATTTTTTTCATATATATAATGTATATATGTATGTGATAGCTATATGATGAATGGTTGTGGCTATGTATGTATGAATATAATGTTCATAGCATTTTTTGTTTATATATGTTTTTTCGTATATGTATTAATTTATTATTTAGATTGTTAGTAGATATCGATTTTAGGTTAGTGCATTTTAGGTTAGTGTAGAGGAATAAGTAAAATAAGGAAAAGGAAGAAAAGATGAAGATGGAAAGAAGGAAGAAGAAGAAGAAAGAGAAGCTGCAGGAGAGGAAGAAGGAGAAGAACAAGGATAAGAAGAGGATAGGAAGAAGAGGAAAAAAGAGGAGAAGAAGAAATGAATATTCTTTTTTATTCTTTTTTTCTTCAACCTTATCCTCTATTAATCCTTTCTTCTTCTCCTCTTTTTTTCTTCGTCCGGACACCGCGGAGGTGGTTAATTAGTAGTTGAACTAGTTAAACCAGTTTATATATAGTAATGCTTAATTAGTAGTTGAACTAGTTGATTTAATAAAACTACTTTATTTATAGTATGTGCTTAATTATTTAGTAGTTGAACTAGTTGATTAACTACTTTATTTTACTATATATAGAAGTAGTTTATATTTAGTGATGTGGTATTCATGGATTATGCGGCGTACGGTGGTGCTAGTGTTTCTTGGACTGCGCCTCTGTACATTTTGGGTGCGAACTTCGCTGAGCAGATGCCCCAGGATGAGGATTGGATGCCCATCAATGGCAATCCGCATCCAGTTCCTGGTGTTCCTTTCCTAGAGCTGCCTCCGTTCAATCTTCCTGCTTACCCTGCCTTGGGGTGGAATGCAGTCCCACCTCTGCCGCCAGAGCCTGTGATCAATGAGGTGGCTGATGACAATTGGGGAAATTGGAATGCCAATGTGGAACCTGAACCTGCACAAGATCAAGAATCAATGGTGGTGGATCTCTCAGCCCAGCCCAGCTCTGCTGCTAACCAGGATCCGCCCATTGTTGTGGTGGAGGATGATCTGTCTGAAGCGCATGTTTTGCCTTTGGTTACTGAAGATGCAGCTAACAATCGGGCCATTATTGTCTATCAGCCTCCTGCTGTCAGGGAGGAGATTGTTCTGCCTGCGATTCCATTTGGGCCCCCTTTGCCTTCGGATATGGTTTGGAGGAGATCTTTTGAGAGCCTTCTGCAAGCTCCGGTAGCTTTCTCTGTACCCAGGCCAGTACTGCTGCAACCTCTGTCGCCGGTTGTTCTGTCCAAGAGGAGTTGGGATCTGGCATTCAGTGAATCAGACCTGCCACGTCTTACCTGGAGGGAATAGGAGCCAGCTAGGCCTGTTGCCAGGGCGCTTTTTTCTGATCATGTTGATGTGCAACCTGTGCAGTTATCCTCCCCTACAGCTGCGGTGGTTAAAGCTCGTAGGCGACGGAAAACCTTGGCGCCAACTCCAATTGTGGACACCGCAGTTAGGCGTTGCACCAGAAGCTCAGCTCAGCGCGATGGGTTCAAGCCCACCTTCCAGGAGCTCACTCTGCAACCCAAGAGGAAGAAGCCCAAGGCTAAGCCTTTCACGGCCCAGATACACGATGAGCCTGCTTCTGAAGAAATTCCTCCTGCAACTCTTGTCAGTCGACTTCAAGAAGTCGGGCGAGAGCTAGAAATTGACGTTGCTCTGCTCTCTGTGGATGCACTTATGGTGGGCCCACCTGCTGTTGTTTCGCCTAAGCATGATGATTAGAATGTCCTTGGCATGTTGGGTTTCGCAAGCCCTTAACTTTTCTTTATCTATATTTTTAGGCAATACTCTACTTCATGAACTCTTGTGTGTTTTAATGTTGGGTCAGACTAGGCTGTGCTCTTCTGGACATGTGGTATTGTGTGCCATGTGGTTTGTGTACTTTATCTTATGCTATAATGAGTAATATTTGTAGAAACTGGAATATTCTTTGCTAGAATGTAAGAGGTCTGAATTCTGAAGCTAGACAGAGGGTTGTTAGGCAGAAAATTGAGGAAAGCCAATGTTCAATAGCCTGTCTGCAAGAAAGAAAATGCTCCTCTTTTGACTCTAGGTCAATCAAATCTTTCTGCCCCAAAAGATTTGACTCTTTTGTTTGTTCTCCTTCTATTGCAGCTTCTGGAGGAATTATTGTGGTCTGGAATTCTTCTATTTTTAGTGGCACTGTAATTGAAGTGCAGTAGTTTGCTGTGGTTGTCCAGTTTACTTCCAGACAGAACAATGAAAATTGGACACTTGCTGCTGTTTATGGCCCTTGTCAGGGTGAAGCGAGGGACAATTTTGTTAATTGGTTATACAACCTGACTATACCTCTCAATGAGCACTGGTTGTTACTTGGCGATTTTAATTTCCTTCGGTCTGTGGACAATAGAAACTTGCCTGGTGGGGACATAAATGACATGTTTATTTTCAATGAGATTATTGGTCACCTGGGCCTCCTTGAACTTCCAATCAAAGGCAGATCATACACCTGGTCCAATATGCAAGATACCCCACTTCTTGAGCAGCTGGACTGGTTCTTTACATCTATGGACTGGATTTCTGATTATCCTATGACTGAAGTTCTGCCCTTGGCCAGGACTGCCTCTGATCATGTGCCTTGCTTAGTGTCCATTAAGACTTCCATTCCAAAATCAAATCTCTTTAGGTTTGAAAATTATTGGCTAGAACTAGAGGGTTTCATGGACTGTGTTAAATCTTCCTGGAAACAACCCTCTCGAAAAACACATATAACTGCTAGAATTGCAGACAAATTTAAAAGTTTGAGAATGTGCCTTAAGAGGTGGCAAATGAATGTTTCCAAATTGAGATTATTGATCAGCAAATGCAATCATGTTATTTTCCTTCTAGATGAATTGTAGGAATGGAGACCACTTTTTATTCAGGAGAATAACTTCAGAAGAATTGTCAAAACCCATTTGGAAAAGCTTCTGCACTTGCAGTTTCTGTACTAGAAAAAGAGATGCACTATCAGGTATTTTAAGGTGGGGGGAGAGAACACCAAATTCTTCCATGCTATGTCCACTGAGAGACACAGGAGGAACTCTATAGCTAGTTTGAAGCTACCTGATGGATCTGTGGTCTCTGATCACTCCCAAATGGCTGGAATTATTTGGAGTTGCTTTAAGAATAGAATGGGCACCTCTAGAGGGATTGTGATGGGTTTTGATTTGCCCTCACTTATTTCACCTGTGGCTGGCCTTGAGGTGCTCACTAAGCCTTTTGAAAAGGAGGAAATGGACAATGTGGTCAAGAATATGCCTGTGGATAAAGCACCTGGTCCTGATGGTTTCAATGGCCTGTTTTTTTAAAAATGCTGGCACCTAATTTCTAAGGATTTTTATGAGCTGGCACAGGCTTTTCATGAAGGAACTGCTGTCTTGGAGAACATCAACAGTTCTTTTATTACTCTTGTGCCCAAAAAGCTATCACCTGAGGAAGTGGGAGATTATAGGCCTATTTCTCTCACTACTATGGGGCTCAAATTTTTGTCCAAAATGGCTGCAAATAGATTCCAAGAAATGATTATGCAGTGCATTCACAAAAACCAATATGGTTTCATTAAGACCAGAACAATCCAAGATTGTCTGGGTTGGACATTTGAATATTTGCACCAATGTCATCAGTCAAAGAGACCCATAGTAATTCTCAAACTGGACTTTGAGAAGGCCTTTGACTCTGTTGAGCATGAAGCTATCTTCCAAATTCTAAGGTGTAAGGGCTTCAATGAAAAGTGGATTCTCTGGATGAAGCAGCTCCTAGCCACTGGTACTTCTTCTGTTCTTCTTAATGGGGTCCCTGGGAGGAAGTTTGTTTGTAAAAAAGGAGTTAGGTAGGGTGACCCTGTATCTCCTCTGCTCTTTGTCATAGCTGCTGATCTGTTGCAAATAGTGATTAATGATATGTTCAGGAAGGGAGTTCTTCACCTACCTATACCTTGCCATGATACAGATTACCCTATGATCTAGTATGCTGATGATACATTGATCACCCTCCCTGCAGACAGGGTTCAGCTTCTGGCCCTGAAGGATATGTTAAAGGTGTTCTCTCAGTCCACAAGTCTGGATGTCAACTACCATAAATCATTTATTATTCCAATCAATGTTGACTCTGCTATAATGGAGGATCTGGCTGCTGCTTTTGGTTGCAAAGTTGGTAAATTGCCATTTACATATCTTGTCTTACCTGTGGGGACCACAAGGCCCAAAATGGTGGACTTCATGCCATTGGTTGACTGTATGGAAAGAAGAATGACTGCCAGTTCATCTTTCCTTAACCAAGGTGAAAGGCTACATTTCCTTAACTCTGCTCTATCTTCAATGCCAATATTCTTTTTGTGTAGTCTTGCTCTTCCAGCTGGTATTCTCAAGCAGTTGGAAAGAATCCAAAGGTAGTGTTTGTGGAGAAAGCATAGAGATGAGCCAGCCCCATCTCTTGCTTCTTGGGAACTCATATGTAGGCCAAAAAACAAAGGAGGTCTTGGTATGCTTAATCTAGGGGTTCAGAATGTGGCTCTTCTTCTCAAGCATGCCAGTAACTTCCTGAACAAACGAGATATTCCTTGGGTGTCCCTGGTTGGGGTTCATATTATTTTGAAAGAATGCCTCAGGGAACAAATGATTGTGGCTCCTTATGGTGGAGGGATATTTTTAAAGTCATGCAGAATTTTAGGGACTGCTCCTGGGTGCAGATTAATGAAGGGGACACTGCTCTTTTTTGGTTTGATAATTGGAACCTTGGCACTGAAGTTTCTAGTTTGCAGACAAGATTCCCAAGGCTATTTTCTTTTGCCAAGGACCCCTGGGTTTCAGTTAAGGAAATTTTCAATACCCAGGATATGCACCAACTTTTCCACCTTCCCTTATCTGCTCAGGCCTTTGATGAGTTAAACTTGATTAAGGATTTGATGGATTCCCACAACAGAGACCCCAGTTCGAGGGACCTTTTGTTCTGGCAGGACTCATCCAAGATTTTCAAGCCCAAGATGTTTTACTCCCACACATTTGTGTCTGAGTCCTTCAATCATTTGCTCTGTTGGGTTTGGAAATCCTCTTGTACCCTCAAGATCAAGGTCTTTGCTTGGATGCTTATTATGGACAGGTTGAACACCAAGGATATGGTTGAGAGAAGGCACTGGCACATGGAAGATGGAGTCCGTTGTAGGCTCTGCCCCTTGCTGGCTAGAGAAACCAGGGATCACTTATTCTTCAACTGCAATTTCAGTATTAGGGTCTGGAATTATCTGCAGATTGATTGGTCTGCTGGCACCTCCATGTTTGAGCTGGTTACTCAGGCAAGGAGAAGTTTTGATAAGCCTTTCTTCTCTGAAGTGGTATTCATTGCTTTCTGGAATATCTGGATCATCAGAAATGCCAAAGTGTTCAGAAATGAGAGGGCTAGTTTCAATAAATGGAGGTTTGCTTTTAGGCATGATATTAGCCTAATGCAGCACAGAATCAAATCTGCTTACAAGGATGACTTGCTCAAATGGATCTCTTTCCTCCCCCCTTAAGCTAGTTTTGTAAGATTCCCTTTTTATCCTTTGTACTCTGGTTAATCCTTGTAATCAACTTGTTGTATTTGTTCTTTATTTCAAAAAAGTTTTGATCTGCTATGGGGGTTTTGCCCCACAGTTCACAGTCAAAAAAAAGTTCTTAGTAGTTGAACTACTTGATTTAATAAAACTAGTTTATTTTACTATAGAAGTAGTTTATTTTTAGCGAGAAAATTAATAGAACTAGTTTATTTTTTTAGTTAAAGCAATTATTCCCGCATCGACGTGACGATGCCTATCCCGCATCCTCGTCGTCGACTCGGCGGAGGAGGCCGGCTTGAATAGAGGGGCCATGTCCGGGACTGGGCTCTGCTGGGATGGTTTTGGGATGTGCTACCTTCCGGGGGGCGTAGGTTGGTGAGGAGCCAGCCCGTTGTTGACCCGATCCTTGTTTGGTGGCGGTCGCGTGGGCCAGTGATGGTGCCGAGGCTTCCGGACACCACGGAGGTGGTACGTCACTGTGTCAGCGAGGAGGACGAGCAAGTCCGTCGCTACATGGTTGCGTTGGAGGGCAGGTTCGACAATACCTGGCAGGTTCTTCAGGGATCTCGCTGGAGCGATCCTGTGATGGTTCCTTCTCTTTGGGTGTCCACCGTCCGTGCCGATACCCGTCGGGCGCTACGGTTCTAGCTGTACTAGCGATGTTATATGTATGATAGTATTCGAGGTGTATTAGTGATAATATTCGATGATGTACGGACGCAAGAGATGATGTAGTTTTGCTTATAATTGAATGCATCCTAATTTGAATACTACTTTATTTTGTGATTTGATTTTTCTTATTGATTCCTCAAATTGGAAAACTACTCCTACTTTGAATACTAAAATTGGAGAGCACTATGCAAGGCGTATGCATATGATTAGTTGATAGCTTATAGGGTTTTTATTTTCGCAGAAATCTAGGAGACCCTCTCCATCATCCCTGCCGTCGTCCCCGTCATCGACCCCCTCTGACCTCGAGGTGACACCAGCCAAATCCTTTTTTAGAAAGATAATTAAACGATATTTCGGGTTGACTTTAAGTCTGTCGAGTCTCCAACATATATGAGAGGACGAAGAAGCCCGACTGTTGTCGTGGGGGTCGTTTCTCCTTCTCCGGGTGCTAGACCTTTGTTATACACTAGGGGAAGAAGGAGTAACGACCATCACCGACGGTCGCAAATGTCAGAGAGGAATCAGTGAGGGAGACTTC
>NC_041382.1:343674890-343771229 GCF_002162155.2 Triticum dicoccoides
ATATATATATATATATATATATATATATATATATATATATATATATATATATATATATATATATATATATATATATATATATATATATATATATATGGGAGGACGAAGAATCCCGACTGTTGTCGTGGGGGCCGCTTCTCCTTCGTTCCCGTGTGCTAGACATTTTGGTGTAATGCACTCGGGGACAAAGTGAGGAGCGACCATCACCGAGAGTCGAATATATACACCACATGAGCTGGGAGTTTTCAAGAAAAGACTCGACAGACCGATAGTCAACCCATGATGAATAATAATGATCTAATTTAGTTTTTGTAGTACATATATTTAATTGTACAAGTTTAATCTTTGAATTATGAACGTAGGAAATGTCGTCACCAGACAACGAAAGTCTCCCGGGGGAGTGCAGATGGTGCCACGACGATCGAGGTCTGTGCGACAGGCCTCACCTGGACGATGATCAGCGCTTCAGCATTAAGCTCAAGGAGACCTTCGATGTTGAAACAGTACGCAATGACGACAAGTGTTTTTTCATAATTAAGCATGACTACAACTATTTCAACGTGTAATTTTCATCTTTTACAATTCGAGTAGCTTATCCCATGCCATGCAAGGCGCTATGTCTTGGAGAGGATGGGTTTTGGAGACCATGAAAGTTTCGAAACAAAGAAAATTCACCTATGGACTCATCATGATGTGGATTTTGAAGTAAAGCTGTACAATTCTGAGAGCGTAACCCATTTTGGTTGCAGAAAATGGGAAGCACTTTGCAAGATGTATGGTTTTGATGAGGGTATGCTTGTCCTGAAATCGAGCAAGACAATATGGACATTTGGGTCCTTGTTGATACGCCTCCAATTCTACCGCTATGTGAGTTTCTCAAACATAGTTATTAGCTAATTTATATTGTTTATGTCAAAATAGTTGACAGCTTATTTCCATTGACAGCTTATTTTCATTCTTCAAAGAATGTGCAGGAGATGGTAGACAAAACCAACTACACCGATGGCTCCGAATTAACATACAAGGAGAAAACTCATCTGGTCGGATTTTGTACAAACATTGAGAATTACAATATCTACAATCAAACTCCTCAACATTATGGTCAATACGTGCTACTAGTGCATGTGTTGAACTACAGTAACTACCATGGAGATACCCTGGTAAGATTTTTTACTATTACGACATCCGTGCATCTTTTGCATACTTCTAAAACTAGTACGTCATTGCTAACTATGAAGTTATTACTATGTTTTTCAACAGATAATCCCAGAGAATTGTGTGCCTCATTTGATGTATCAGAAAGGTAGCCTTAATGTTTTGAACATACAGCCAGGTCATCCTACGAATCTCAACTGTCCATACTAGATTTCTAAAAGGAATGGAGACATGCAAATCAAAGGATGGAAAAAATGTATGGACAGTCGTAAGGAGGTTCTTGGTAGCAAAAGGAAGCGAAGCGCAAGAATTGGAGAGATGATGATCTCCATCCTCCATAATGGAGAGTCAGGGTCTATATTGTTTATGCTATTTTACCTTAAAGAGGGTATTTAGATCCTACCTAATACTGATGATCATGTGCTAAGAACAATTAATTAGGGTTGGTTCGATGACTATGAGGATGATGATCGTATGACTTGTTATTAATAACGAGTAGAAGTTGTATGATGATGATTAGTAGACTTGTTATTATATATGATGATGCATGATGCGAGCATGAAGAGTTATTTTATATCAGGGGGTGAAATGAACATGGATTGGATTGAAGTGAAGGCAACATGCATGTGGTGCATGTCGAAAGTAGTATAATCCAAACTTGATCAAGTTAGGATTAGTATTACTTTCGGCATGCACCAAATGTTGCCTCACTTCAATCTAAGTCATGTTTAGGCATCGTAGTAGCAGTAACACGGAGATAAGAGAGGACACAGCTCTATTTATTAGCTACCTATACCAACCTAAATTAACCCCCCAAACCCCTAAACCACCCTACTTTCAAAAAAAACAGCCCCTGAAATGCTGACGCGTGGAAGCTTATTGGTCCCGGTTGGTGCTACCAACCGGGACCAAAGGCCCTCGTGCCTGGGCTCGCCGGAGCAACCACGTGGAGGCCCATCTGTCCCGGTTAGTATAAGAACCGGGACTAAAGGCCTAGGGAATTTGTAACGACCCTTTAGTCCCGGTTCCCCAACCGGGACAGATGGGCCTTATGAATCGAGACAAATGGCCCTTTTTCTACTAATGAATGGTAATTGATTTTAGAAAATTAAATAAAGCTACTAGAAAAGATCATTACCCTCTGCCTTTTATTGATCAAATGCTAGAAAGATTGTCAAAGCACACACACTTTTGCTTCCTTAATGGATATTATGGTTTTTCTCAAATACCTATCTCACAACCTGATGAAGAGAAAACCACCTTTACTTGTCCTTTCGAACTTATGCTTAGAGACGTATGCCTTTTGTTTTATGCAATGCACCGGCTACCTTTCAAAGATGTATGACTGCTATATTCTCTCATTTCTGTGAAGAGATTGTTGAAGATTTCATGGCTGATTTCTCCGTTTATGGAACTTCTTTTGATGATTTCTTAAGCAACCTTGATCAATTTTTGTAGAGATGTGAGCAAACTAATCTTGTCTTGAATTGGTGACACTTTATGGTTAGTGAAGGTATGGTCTTGGGACATAAAATTTCTAAACGAGGTATTGAGGTGGATAAAGCTAAAGTTGATGCAATTGAGAAAATGCCATGTCCTAAAGATATCAATGGTATTAATATTTTCCTTTGTCATGTAGGTTTCTATAGGAGGTTTATTGAAGATTTCTCTAAAATTTCTCGGCGTCTTACAAATCTTTTACAAACGGATGTTCCATTTGTTTTTGACGATGATTGTATAGAATCCTTTGAAACACTTAAGAAATCCTTGATTTCTGCACCTGTTGTTCAACCACATGATTGAAACTTGCCTTTTGAAATTATGCGTGATCCTAGTGACTATGTTGTTGGTGATGTTCTAGGACAAAGAGTTGATAAGAAATTAAATGTTATTCATTATGCTAGTAAAACTCTAGACAGTTCTCAATGAAATTATGCTACTACTAAAAAGAACTCTTAGCAGTGGAGTTTGCTTGTGATAGATTTAGATCTTACATTTTTGATTCTGAAGTAATTGTTCACACTGACCATGCTGCTATAAAATATCTTATGAAAAAGAAACATGCTAAACCTAGGCTTATTAGGTGGGTTCTCTTGTTGCAAGAATTTGACTTACATATCATTGAATAGAAAGGGAGTTGAGAACCCCGTGGCTAATAACTTGTCTAGGATAGAAAATATTCTTGATAACCCACAACCCATTAATGATAGTTTTCCTGATGAGCAATTAGCTGCAGTAAATGTTTCTCATAACACTCCTTGGTATTCTGACTATGCTAATTACACTGTTTCTAAGTATATACCACCTAGCTTCACATACCAACAAAATAAAAAAATCTTTTATGATTTAATACATTACGTTTGGGATGTCACACATCTTTATAAAGAAGGAATATATGGTATTATTAGATGTTATGTACCTGAGCATGAACAGGGAAAAATCATATGGAAATGTCATTCCAAAGCTTATGGAGGGCATCATGCAGGAGATAGAACTGCTCACAAGGTATTGCAATCTGGTTTTTATTGGCCTACTCTCTTCAAGGATGACCGTAAGCTAGTTTTATCTTGTGATGAATGTCAAAGAATTGGTAATATTGGTAAGCGTCAGGAAATGCCTATGAATTATTCTCTTGATGTTGGGCCATTTGATGTTTGGGGTTTTGATTATATGGGACCTTTTCCTTCCTCTAATGGGTATACACATATTTTTGGTTGATGTTGATTATGTTACTAAGTGGGTAGAAGCTATTCCAACTAGTAGTCTTCATCACAACACCTCTATTAAAATGCTTAAGTTATTTTCCCAAGGCTTGGAGTCCCTAGATATTTAATGACTGATGGTGGTTCACATTTTATTCCTTGTCATCCTCAGTCTAGTGGTCAAGTTGAACTTAGCAATAGAAAATTAAAATTAATTTTACAAAAGACTGTCAATAGGTCCCAGAAGAATTGGTCTAAGAGAATTAGATGATGCACTTTGGGCCTATAGGACAACATATAGAAATCCTATGGGTATGTTTACTTATAAAATGGTTCATCAAAAATCTTGTCATTTGCCTCTTGAGTTAGAACATAAAGGATATTGGGCAATTAAAGAACTCAACTATGATTTCAAACTTGCCGATGAAAAGATGTTATTTGATATTAGCTCACTAGATGAATGGAGAACCCAAGCTTATGAAAATGCCAAGTTATTTAAAGAAAAAGTTAAAGGATGGCATGATAAAAGAATCCAAAAGCGTGAGTTCAAAGTTGGAGAATATGTTCTTTTGTACAACTCTCGTTTCATATTCTTTGTAGGAAAACTATTTTATCATGCCGAGGGTACTAACCCGAAGGTTGTCAATGGGCAAAGAATAAAACATTATATCTCAGGTGCGCCCATTAATGTTGAAAGCAATATTGTCCAGACTATGACACCGGAAGAACACATAAAGGAAACCTTCCGGAACACTCCAGAATTATGAAAAAAGAGGAGGTGCGTGATACGATAAGTAAACTAACTCTGAAAAATCCGCAAAAATATTTTTTGTCTGTTTTGGAATATTTAAAAATTAGGAAAATAAGAAACTACCAGGAAGGTGACCCTGGTGGGCACAGGACACCAGGGCATGGCCAGGTGGGTTGTGCCCACCTCGGGTACCTTCCAGACTCCGTTTTTCTTCCGTTTGCTTGTTTCCCAAGATAAAAATTGTTATATACCCCCCCCAAACCTATTGACGACCGTATCATAGAGAAATCTCATGTTTTCTTTTCCTTGTTCTTTTCTGACCTAATCCATATTTGCGGGAAGTGATGCAACACCCTTAGGCCATCCAGAATCATGAGGGGGTGCTTCACATCCGCGATGTGCTAGGTCCCAAAGGGACGGGAACCTTGGAGGCCAGCCTTGAAGCTATGGAGCATGAGGTCTTTCGGTGTAAGGGGATGGTGGAATGTGGACTCATTGCAAATCACATCATGATCGCGGACTACACCCATGATCTCAAGGTGGATGGCAAGTCCATGAAGGACATCGTATTCACCTTCAACGAGCAAATCAACTTCCTCCAAAGCCAGATCTATGATCTCCAAAACCAAGTCTTTGAATATGAGGCGAGGTTTAAAGGTATGAGTTTGGCTGGCAGTTGCAGGACCGGTGAGACTCACTACTCCTATTATGACGTTGAGCCTCTGCCGTGGAAACCCAAGGATTAGATTGCTACTTCATCACCACCTCCTCCTTCTTCTTCATCACCAAAAGAAAATTGAGTATCGGGTGTGGGCACTCCCCTTGGCTTGTGCCAAGCATGGGGGAGGTGCCCCGATATCATATCACCTCCACTATCTTTTGCTTTTACTTATGTTTGTTTGATCCATAGTTATCTTTTGCTTTAGATGAATCAAAGTTTAGTTCGATCCTTTCTTTTTAAGAGTTTGCTTAGTGATCTATCTGTGTAATCGTGTGTGAGATATATAATAAAGTTTAGTTTGAGTTTTGCTTTCTTTACTTTCATGTTTAAATAAAAAGAAAGCAAATAAATGAAAAGATCATATGCTAATCTTATGGTAAGTAATGACATCACATAAGGAAGAGTATAAGTAGAAAATCTTATTGGAGATTTACAAACATAGCATTGGTCAATGATGAAATTCATGAAACAATTAATAAGGGGTGAGAAGATTCACATGCAAATACACTATCCTGGACATCTTTTATAATTGTGAGCCCCCATCAAATTATTATATGCCAAAATTGTTGACGCTGGACAAGGAAGAAAATGTAATAATTTATGTTTGTTCATATTCACATAGAAGTTATATTGTCATAGATCCTTTAACATGTGGTGCTTGCCCCTATCTTTGCTAGCAAAAAATTCTACACTAAGTAGAGATACTACTTGTGCATCCAAAACCCCTTAAACCCAAATATTGTTTTGAGAGTCCACCATACCTACATATGGACTAAGTAAGATCCTTCAAGTAAGTTGTCATCAGTGCAACAAGGAAATAAAAATTGCTTCTAAAAGTGTTATATCATTTAGTGTAAGATAAAATTGAGCGTTGTACGAACTTGTGACAACAAAGAATAAAAGCGACAAACTGCACAATAAAGGTTGCTATAATAAGGGGCAATATAACGTGACGTTCTTTTGCACTAAGAGATTGAGCATACAAACAAATAAGCGCATGGAAACCTCTGCTTCCCTCTGCGAAGGGCCTATTGATAACCCCAAGTATAAGGGATCACAACAGTTTTCGAGGATAGAGTATTCAACCCAAATTTATAGATTCGACACAAGGGGAGCCAAAGAATATTTGAAGGTATTAGCAGCTGAGTTGTCAATTCAACCACACTTGGAGATTAATTATCAGCAGCAAGCAATCAGTAGCACAGTAGTTTGATAGTTTTGATAGTAGTGCCAGCAGCAATAGTAACAGTAACATTGATAGCAGTAGTTTTGTAGCATGCGTAATAGTGATGATAGCAGTAGTAACTTAGCAGAAACAATATAAGATAAATTCGTAGGCATTGGATTAGTGACTTGTTGGATGATATTCATCATGTGACAGTTATAACCTAGGGATATTAGGTACTAGCTCCAGTTCATCGATATAATGTAGGCATGTATTCCGTAAATAGTCATACGTGCTTTACTAAAAGAACTTGCATGACATCTTTTGTCCTACCCTCCCGTGGCAGCGGGGTCCATATTAGAAACTAAGGGATATTAAGACCTCCTTTTAATCGAGAACTGGAACAAAGCATTAACACATAGTGAATACATGAACTCCTCAAACTACGGTAATCACCGGAAGAAGTCCCGGTTATTGCCACTCCGTGGTTACCGGATCATAACACGTAGTAGGTGGCTATAACTTGCAAGATCGGATCCAAAACATGAATATAATGGTGAAAACATAAATGGCTCATATCTGAAATCATGGCACCCGGGCCCAAAGTGACAAGCATTAAGCATGGCAAAGTCATAGCAACAGCAATCTAAGAACATAGTGGATACTCGGGATCAAGCCCTAACAAAACTAACTCAATTACATGATGAATCTCATCCAACTCCTCACCGACAAGCGAGCCTACGAAGGGAATACTCACTCCCGGTGGGGAGCATCATGAAATTGGCGATGGAGAAGGGTTGGTGATGACGAAGAACAAAGACCCCCCTCTCCGGAGACCCAAACGGACTCCAGATCTGCCATCCTGCGGAAGAGCATGGCTTGGCGGCGGCTCCGTCTCGTGGATCGTGATAATTCTTTCTCCCTGATTTTTTTCTCCAAAACTAGGATTTTATAGCGTTGGATTTAGGGTCTGCGGGGCCACCAGGTGGGGTAAACCCACTTGGGCGTGCTAGGAGAGGGGGCGTGCCCTGGTGTGTTGTGCCCACCTAGGTCCCCCTCTCCAATAGGTCTTGGCTCCATAAATTCTTATATATTATATAAAAATTCCTTGCAAAGTTTGGTTCCATTCCGAGAACTTTTATTTCCGCACAAAAACAACACCATGGTAGTTCAGTTGAAAACAACGTCAGTCCGAGGTTAGTTTCATTCAAATCATGCAAATTAGAGTCCAAAACAAGAGGAAAAGTGTTAGGAAAAGTATGGAGACGTATCACCTATCTTTTACTTTTATGTATTTACTTTTATGCAAAGAGTCAAAGTTTTTCTCTCTATTCCTTTTTTCTGTTTTAGCAAGCATCATGTGGTGAGGAAAGATCTAGGCACATATATCCAGTTGGATGTGGGTAGCATGAGTTATTATTGTTGTCATCACCCTTGAGGTGAATATGTTGGGAGGTGAAACTATAAGCCCCTATCATTCTATGTGTCCCAAGTGACTCAACAAATATAGCTATGCTCCTCGGCAAAGGCACCAAAAAAGGTCTTGGTAACCCACAAGTATAGGGGATCGCCACCGTTTTCGAGGGTAGAGTTTTCAACCCAAATTTATCGATTCGACACAAGGGGAGCCAAAGAATATTTGAAGGTATTAGCAACTGAGTTTTCAATTCAACCACACCTGGAGATTAATTATCTGTAGCAAGTAATCAGTAACACGGTAGTTTGATAGTTTTGATAGTAGTGACAGCAACAATAGTAACTGTAACAGTTGTAGCATTAGTTTTGTAGCAAGCGTAACAGTGATGATAGCAGTAGTAACTTAGCAGAAACAATATAAGATAAATTCGTTGGCATTGGATTGGCGACTTGTTGGATATTATCCCTCATGTGACAGTTATAACCTAGGGCTATTAGGTACTAGCTCCAGTTCATCGATATAATTAGGCATGTATTCCGTAAATAGTCATATGTGCTTTATTATAACTTGCATGACATCTTTTGTCCTACCCTCCCATGGCAGCGGGGTGCATATTGGAAAGTAAGGAATACCAAGGCCTCCTTTTAATAGAGAGCCCGAACAAAGCATTAACACATAGTGAATACATGAACTCCTGCAACTACAGTAATCACCGGAAGAAGTCCCGGTTATTGTCACTCCGGGGTTACCGGATCATAACACGTAGTAGGTGACTATAACTTGCAAGATCGGATCTAGAACATGAATATAATGGTGATAACATAAATGGTTCATATCTGAAATCATGGCATCCGGGCCCGAAGTGACAAGCATTAAGCATGGCAAAGTCATAGCAACATTAATCTAAGAACATAGTGGATACTAGGGATCAAGCGCTAACAAAACTAACTTGATTACATGATGAATCTCATCCAACTCCTCACCGACCAGCGAGCCTACGAAGGAATTACTCACTCCCAGTGGGGAGCATCATGGAATTAGCGATGGAGAAGGGTTGGTGATGACGAAGAACGAAAATCCCCCTCTCCGGAGCCCCAAACGGACTCCAGTTTTGCCCCCCGAGGAAGAACATGGCTTGGCGGCGGCTCCGTCTCGTGGATTGCAATAATTATTTATCCCTGATATTTTTCTCCAAAAATAGGATTTTATAGCGTTGGTTTCAGGGTCTGTGGTGCCACCAGGTGGGGACAACCCACCTGTGCGCGCCAGGAGAGGGGGCACGCCCTCGTGGGTTGTGTCCACCCAGGGGACCCTCTCCGGTAGGTCTTGGCTCCAGAAATTCTTATATATTATATAAAAATTCCTCGCAAAGTTTTGTTCCATTTCGAGAACTTTTATTTCTGCACAAAACAACACCATGGTAGTTCTGCTGAAAGCAACGTTAGTCCGGGGTTAGTTCCATTCAAATCATGCAAATTAGAGTCCAAAACAAGAGGAAAAGCGTTAGGAAAAGTAGATATGTTGGAGACATATCAACTCCCCCAAGCTTAAACCTTTGCTTGTCCTCAAGCAATTCAGTTGATAAACTGAAAGTGGAAAAGAACAACTTTTAGGAACTATTTTGCTCTTGTTTGCATAAATAAGCTTAAACAACAGCCAGGTTTTCAGCCAACATTACAAATAACCATATCAACAATAACTCTTAAACATTATAATGACTCATATCAATGACATAATCAGCTAGCGAGCAATAATAAGATATCTCAAACGTTAACACGTTGTCAAAACAACCATGATATAATATGACAATAGTGGTATCTCGCTGGCCCTTCTGAGACTGCAAAACATAAATGCAGAGCACCTCCAAAGTTCTAGCATCGACTAAACATTGTAATTCATGGTAGAAAAGATGCAGTCATCATGCACTCAACATTAGCTACACACAATGCATAAATCATGACAACTGTGCTCTTCTTAGTTTCTAGCGCTTGTTTAAGAAGGTGATAAAACAACATAAAAGTAAATAGATAGTCCCTTCGCAGAGGGAAGCAGGGATTTGTAGAGGTGCGAGAGCTCAGTTTTTTGAAATAGAGATAAATGATATTTTGAGACATGCACCCTTCTCATTTACTTCACGACCATCAGTTATCTATGTCTCCCATGCTAAACAGGCTAGTGGCAGTTCCCAAGTGATAAAAGTAAAGGTTTACTCCCCCTCCACCAACAATCACATTCCACGGCTTGTCTGAAACAACGGGTGCCGTCCAAACCAACAACAGTCCCGAGGGAGTTTTGTTTAATTATTTGCATTTTTTAGTTCAGGACTGGGAATCCTCATTACCACCCTTTTCTCGTGCGATGGCGAGTGAATAAGCATTCCACCTGAGAATAACCCGCTTAGTATGGAAGATACCAGCCACCTCCTATCGTTCCATGAACGATCCGGGCACACAAACGGATAATTTTTAGAAGTTTTTAGAGGTGGCACATGCAAATTTACTTAGGATGGCAGGGTAATACCGTGTATAGGTAGGTATGGTGGACTCATCTGGAATAACTTTGGGTTCAAGGTTTTTGATGTACAAGCAGAATCCCCACTTAGTACAGGCGAAGGCTAGCAATTAGATTGAGAAGCGACCAGCTAGAGAGCAACCACGATCATGACCATGCATTATGCATAAGTAACATTGGACACTAGCATGAGTAGGATATGAACACCATGAACATAAATATTATAGAGGCTATGTTGGTTTCGATTCAACTACATGCATGAACATGTACCAAGTCAAGCCACTTGAACATTCAGAGGAGGATACCATATCATCATACTACATCACAATCATTTTAATGCTATGTTGATATCCGATATAAATCATTATCAACTCCCAGCTACTTATGCATGGCATGAGAAACTATAATCTCTAATTGTCATTGCAAACATGTTTAATCATAATGGGCTGAATCATGGGTACTAGGTTAAACATATTTATACAAAAAGAATAAGTCAAGTTCATACCAGTTTCTCTCTGCCACAACTAGTTAATCAAATGTCGTCATTATTGCCTTTCACTTGCACGAGCGAATGATATGAAAATAATGATAATGCAAGAGTGTCGTGGACTAAGCTGAAATCTGCAAACATTTTATTAAACAGTAGAAGACAAGGTAAAATGTGCTCTTTATTGGTTCAACAATTATTCAGATGAGAGCAACTCAACATTTTCATTATGGTCTTCTCCTTGGTACAACTTGATAAAAAGAAAATAATTTCAGAGAAATACACTAAAATATTTTTGGAGTTTTTAGTTTTCTTGAGCAAGAAAATAAGGGAAAACAAAAACAAGAAAAACTATTTACACGGGAAAGCTCCCAACAAGCAAAAGAAGAACAAGGAAATCTTTTTGGGTTTTCTCTTTAATATTACTACTAAGCATGCATAGAAACTAAATTAACTACAACTAAGTTTTTTGGGTTTTCTAAAGTTTATCAAACACACAAGAAGAAGGCAAGAAAAATAAATCTAAGCATGGATTATACAATGAAAAAGTGTGGACACGGAAAAATGGAATAAGTGAACATGAATGTAAAGTCGGTGGAAACACGTACTCCCCCAAGCTTAGGCTTTTGGCCTAACTTGGTAGTCGATTAGTAGCCTGAAGTGTAGTAGTCGGCGTGGTAGCTCATGGAAGCTCTTGGTGCGGATGCCTCGGCCCGCCGTGCTGCCTCTACTGCTGCGTTGTGAGCTCGGGCCTCGCTCTCAATAGGAAAGTATCTTCCCTTGCTGTGATAATCAAAAAGAGCAGGTGCAGGCAAATATGTTTGCATATAAGATGTTTGGTTAAACACAAGACTATAAGTGAAATTATCAGCCTTTCCCTTGAGAATCTTATGGTCTTTCAAAGTGTTAAAATCCAAATACTGCATGGGTAGGACAGGATCAAAGGGCAGAGGTGAAACACCAAGCCCTCGAGCTAAACGTGTGGCATAAATTCCACCATAGAACCGACCACTATTAGCGTTATGCTGAAGTCCGCGTTCAACAATTCCTCCAAGGTTATAATTACTTTCACAGGTGAGATGGTGTGGATGAGGCTCAATTCTGGAGCACAAAGTGTACTACAATCTTGCTTGCCTACGATACATTTCCTATTAAATAATGCAAAGTACTAAATTGCAGGAAAACGAATGCTCTTTATTCTACCTTGTGTCACTCCTCTGTTCTCACCGTAACAAACACTAGTCAAGAATGTTTGGTACTCAGCATTTGATGGTTCGTCAAGCGAGCCCTAATACGGGAGTTTGTAGTGGTAAGAAAAATTCTCTAGTGATATGGTAAATGGGTTATCATAAAGCATAAACGACACCCTAGACTCACGGGGAAAGAATTTAAATCCTTTGACAAATGATTCAGTGAGAATGTGGCGTTGTTCACACTTATCTGAAAGGTAGGGACCGAGACCAACATTGTGAACATATTTCTCAAATTCCTCCTTAATGGCCACATGCACCATATACTCATCGCAAGGCCATAAGCATGTTTTGGTGGCGGCATCTTGTGTGGAACTTTCACTTGGTTCAACATAAGACCTGCGAGCAAAACTGTCACTAGAAGATGCCCCCAAGGATCGTTTCCTCGAAGAACTCCTTCCAAATAGGTTCATCATGTTCGCGTACAATTTTCTGAAAATAAAAAATTTGGGGTGACAAAAATTTGTCAACAAAACTTTATAAAATTGATAGCGACTACTCATCGGGGTACATAGAAGCCATAGCAAGCATTCAAACTACTTAGAACACTAAGAATTTAACATGCAAGCACATCTACAACAGCTCCAAGAGTATCTAATTATTCAAAATATAAACCACTAAAGCAAAAACGAATTGGACAAAAAGTGGAGTTACATACCAAGCAACAATCCTCCGAAACAGTTTTGGAAACGGAGCTTCAAGCAAAGAGATCGAAATCCGCGGGTTTGAGCTCAAAAACATGGGAGAGAGAGAGAGCAATGGAGACTTTTTATGGAGGTAAGTGATGATGTGGGATGAAGAGGTAAGTGAGGGGGCCACGTGGGGACCACAACCCACCAGGGCGCGCCAGGAGGTGCAGGCGCGCCCAGGTGGGTTGTGCCCACCTGGTGCACCTCCCTCTGGTATTATTTGCACCAAAAATTCTTAAATATTCAGAAAAAATCGTGTAAAATTTTCAGGGCATTCTGAAAACTTTTATTTTTGGGTCATTTTTTATTGCACTGGAAATTCAAAAAACAGACAAAGCATGGCATTTTATTTTATTTAACTAATAAAAACAGAAAATGAAAGGTAGGGAAAAAAGTAGTGCTTACTAAATTCATCAACTTCATACCGTTCAAAAATGATCCATTAATAAGGTTGATAAGGTCTTATTAACAACCACTTTCGATTAGCATGTAACCGAAGAACTTTCATAAATCACTAAGTTACCTCAATGGCGATATGCGTTTCCCTATCAATAAGTAATTCATATTTATTTTTGACAGTAGGTAGAGGTATTTGAAAACTTCCAATAGTGATTGTCGGAGATTTTTCAATAACATTAATACCATTCACTTGGAATTGTTTCTTCGGAAAGTGCACCGTGTGCTCATTGCCAGTAAAATGAAAAGTGGTCTTGCTTTCTTAGCAATCAATAGCAGCCCAGTATTGAAGAAGGGTCTACCAAGGATAATCGACATGTTGTCGTCCTCGGGCATCTCAAGTATAACAAAGTCAGTCAAAATAGTAACATTAGCAATAACAACGGGCACATCCTCACAGATACCGGTAGGTATGGCAGTTGATTTGTCAGCCATTTGCCAAGATATTTCAGTAGGTGTGAGTTTATTCAAGTCAAGTCTTTTATATAAAGTGAAAGGTATAACACTAACACCAGCTCCTATATCACACAAAGCAGTTTTCACATAATTCTTTTTGATAGAGCAAGGTATAGTTGGTATTCCCAGTTCTCCAAGTTTTTTAGGTACTCTTTCTTTAAAAGTGTAATTAGCAAGCATAGTGGAGATTTTAGCTTCCAGTATTTTCTCTTATTTGTGATGATGCCTTCCATATACTTTGCATAAGGAGGCATTTTCAAGATATCAGTCAAGCGAGTATGCAAAAATACTGGCCTCAGCATTTCAACAAAGCTTTCAAATTCTTCATCATAATTCTTTTTAGTTGACTTGGGTGGAAAAGGCATAGGTTTTTGAACCCACGGTTCTCTTTCTTTACCGTGTTTTCTAGCAACAAAATCTCTTTTATCATACATTTTATTTTTAGGTTGTGGGTTATCAAGATCAATAGGTGGTTCTATCTCAACATCATTGTCTGGTTCTTTATCATTGGTTGGTTGAGAGTCTTCATGAACCTCATCATTATCTTTTTCATTATCGTTAGGTGAATGTTCATTACCAGATTGAGTTTCAGCATCTGAGATAGAAACTTCATTATCATTATCAGGAGGTTTTTCTATTTCAGGTTCACTAGAAGTATGCAAAGTCCTATCATTTTTATTTTTCTTTTTCTTTTTAGAAGGACTAGGTGCACTGGTGTTAGCTCTTTGTGAATCTGTTCAATTCTTTTAGGGTATCCCTCAAGATAAGGTGGTTCATGAGTCATTTTACTCCCTCTAGTTGCAACTCTAACAGCAAAGTCATGCATATTATTATTCATTTCATCAAGCAATTCTGTTTGTGATTTAGCAACTTGTTCTAATTGAGTTTGGACCATAAAAGCATCTTTTCCCACACCTCTAACATCATTTGATATCCTAAATAACAAGTCACTCAAGCAAGTAATCATATCAGAATTGTATTTCAATTGTTTCATAACATTTCCATTAAAGTGATCCTGTTTTCGAATATAGTTTTCAAACTCATAAAGGCATTGGCTAGGATGCATATTGTGAGGATTATCACTATCATTAAACTTCATAAGAGAATTTACCTCTACCACCTTAGGAAGTGGCGGTGTATTAAGCCCATGTATTTCTTCAATAGGAGGTAAATTTTTAACATCCTCAGTTTTAATACCTTTTTCCTTCATAGATTTCTTTGCCTCTTGCATATCTTCAGGACTGAGATATAATATACCCCTCCTCTTCGGAGTGGGTTTAGCTGGTGGTTCAAGAATATTCGAATCATCATAATTTTTCAATATGTTATTCAATAATTCCTCAGCTTATCCAACAGTTCGTTCCCTGAAAACACAACTAGCACAACTATCTAGGAAGTCCCTAGAAGCATCGACTAGTCCATTATAGAAGCTATCAAGTATTTCATTTTTCTTAAGAGGATGATCAGGCAAAGCATTAAGTAACTAGAAAAGCCTCCCCCAAGCTTGTGGGAGACTCTCTTCTTTAGTTTGAGAAAAGTTAAATATTTTTTGTAAGGCAGCTTGTTTCTTATGAGCAGGAAAATATTTTTCAGAGAAATAATAAACCATATCCTGGGACCTACGCACACAACCAAGAGCAAGAGTATTGTACCAAGCTTTACCATCACCCTTTAATGAGAAAGGAAATAATTTGTGAATAAAGTAATAGCAAGTTTTCTCATCATGAGTAAAATGGGTGGCTATATCATTCAACTTAGTAAGATGTGCCACAACAGTTTCAGTTTCATAACCATGGAAAGGGTCGCATTCAACAAAAGTAATTAACTCTGGGTCGATAGAGAATTCATAATCCTTATCATCAATAAAGATAGGTGAAGTAGCAAACTTAGGATCACATTTCATTCTAGCATTCAGATATTTTTTTATTTATACTTGCATAATAATTTCTCTAGATCATCTATATCATTGCAAGCAGGAATATCTCTAGTTGTTTCTTCACTCATAAAATAACCTTCCGGTACCTTAGGCAATTCATATCTAGGAGGCCTAGTTCTAGTAGGAGTTTTAGTTTCAAGCTCATCATCAGATTCAACAACATCATGATGTATAACTCTAGCAATTTGTTCATCAAGAAATTCACCAAGTGGCACATCATCATTATCATGCAAGGTACTAGCATCATTCGTAGTAGAAGTAGCATCATTAATAACTTATGATATATATGAATTAAGAGCATGTGGTGGAGGTGCAAGTTTACTCATAACAGAAGGTGAATCTAAAGCAGAACTGGATGTCAGTTCCTTACCCCCCTCGTCTTTGAGGGAAATATCTTAGTCTTTGCATCCTTCAGATTCTTCATAGTGATAATATGATAATAGTCCCAAGTGACTCAACAAATATAGCTATGCTCCCCGGCAACGTCACCAGAAAAAGGTCTTGATAACCCACAAGTATAGAGGATCACAACAGTTTTCGAGGGTACAGTATTCAACCCAAATTTATAGATTCGACACAAGAGGAGCCAAATAATATTTGAAGGTATTAGCATCTGAGTTGTCAATTCAAGCATACCTGGAGATTAATTATCTGTAGTAAGTAATCAGTAACACAGTAATCCGATAGTTTTGATAATAGTGACAGCACCAATGGTAACAGTAACAGTTGTAGCAGTAGTTTTGTAGCAAGCGTAACAGTGATGATAGCAGTAGTAACTTAGCAGAAACAATATAAGATAAATTCGTAGGCATTGGAATGGTGACTTGTTGGATGATATTCATCATGTGACAGTTATAACCTAGGGCTATTAGGTACTAGCTCCAGTTCATCGATATAATGTAGGCATGTATTCCGTAAATAGTCATATGTGCTTTATTAAAACTTGCATGACATCTTTTGTCCTACCCTCCCGTGGCAGTGGGGTACGTATTGAAAACTATGGGATATCAAGGCCTCCTTTTAATAGAGAACCGGAACAAAGCATTAACACATAGTGAATACATGAACTCCTCAAACTACGGTAATCACCGGAAGAAGTCTCGGTTATTGGCACTCCGGGGTTACCGGATCATGACACGTAGTAGGTGACTACAACTTGCAAGATTGGATCTAGAACATGAATATAATAGTGATAACATAAATGGTTCAGATCTGAAATCATGGCACCCGGGCCCAAAGTGGCGAGCATTAAGCATGGAAAAGTCATAGCAACATCAATCTAAGAACATAGTGGATACTAGGGATCAAGCCCTAACAAAACTAACTCAATTAGATGAAGAATCTCATCCAACTCCTCATCGACCAGCGAGCCTACGAAGGAATTACTCACTCTCGGTGGGGAGCATCATGGAATTGGCGATGGAGAAGGGTTGGTGATGACGAAGAACGAAGATCCCCGTCTCCGGAGCCCGAAACGGACTCTAGATCTTCCCTCCCAAGGAAGAACATGGCTTGGCGGCGGCACCGTCTCATGGATCGCAATAATTCTTTATCCCTGATTTTTTCTCCAAAAATAGGATTTTATAGCGTTGGTTTCAGGATCTGTGCGGCCACCAGGTGGGGAAAACCCACCTGGGCATGCCAGGAGAGAGGGGCGTGCCCTGGTGGGTTGTGCCCGCCCAGGGGCCCCTCTCCGGTAGGTCTTGGCTCTAGAAATTCTTATATATTATATAAAAATTCCTTGCAAAGTTTCATTCCATTTCGAGAACTTTTATTTCTGCACAAAAACAACACCATGGTAGTTCTGCTGAAAACAACGTCAGTCCGGGGTTAGTTTCATTCAAAGCATGCAAATTAGAGTCCAAAACAATAGGAGAAGTAGATACGTTGGAGACGTATTAGCTATCTTTTACTTTTATGTATTTACTTTTATGCAAAGAGTCAAAGTTTTTATCTCTGTTCCTTTTTATTTTTTCTTTTGGCAAGCATCATGTGGTGAGGAAAGATCTAGGAACATATATCCAGTTGGATGTGGGTAGCATGAGTTATTATTGTTGTCATCACCCTTGAGGTGAATACATTGGGAGGTGAAACTATAAGCCGCTATCTTTCTATGTGTCCGGTTGAAATGTTTTTCTCATGTGTATGTGGTGAGTGTTAGCAATCATAGAAGGCTATATGATTGTTGAGTATGTGGACTTGCCAAAAATGCTACGATACACGACCCTTCCTGAAAAGATGATGAATTGTAGTTGCAAAGTTGACTGAGAACATAGTTTGTTAGTTTCCAATAGAGTTCATGCTTTATACTTCGATGTTATTATGAATTGTTACTTATTCATGAGAAGTCTATCATAAAAGTTCTATGATAAAAGTTTTATGTTAAAGTTTTATGTTGTTATAGTAATATACATGATGATTCTATGTATGTATTTTTTTATCGACACGTCTCTCTCTCTCTCTCTCTAAGCATCAGGACATGTTTTTCGCTTTCGGTTTTCGCTTGAGGACAAGCGAGGTCTAAGCTTGGGGGAGTTGATACGTCCATTTTGCATCATGTTTACCTACTATTATTTATATTGTTTTGATGTATAATAATTCTTTTTTGAGTGTTTCTAATGCCTTTTCTCTCATAATATGAAAGGTACACACAAAGAGGGAGAATACCAGCAGCTGGAATTCTGGACCTGAAAAAGCTACATCACGCTACCTATTCTGCACAACTCCAAATGAGCTGAAACTTTATGGGGAATTTTTATGTAATATATAAGAAATATTGGAGCCAATAAATACTAGAGGGGGCCCACCAGGTGTGCAAAACCCACCGGGGCGCGCTAGGAGGCCCAGGCGCGCCCAGGTGGGTTGTGCCCTCCTCGGCCCACCTACGATGCCCCTCTTCTGGTATATAAGTCATTTTGACCTAGAAAAATAGGGGAGGACTTCCGGGACGAAGCACGGCCGTCTCCAGGCGGAACATGGGCAGGAGCACTTTTGCCCTCCGACGGAGCGATTCCACCGGGGGAACTTCCCTCCCGGAGGGGGAAATCATCGTCATCATCATCACCAACAACTCTCCCATCTTCGGGAGGGAAATCTCCATCAACATCTTCAACAACACCATCTCCTCTCAAACCCTAGTTCATCTATTGTGTTCAATCTTTGTACTAGAACAATTGATTGGTGCTTCTGTGTGACTAGTAGTGTTGATTACATCTTGTAGTTTATTACTATATGGTTTATTTGGTGGAAGATTATGTGTTCAAATCCATTATGCTATCTAATACCCCCCTGATCTTGAGCATGATTATCATTTGTGAGTAGTTACTTTTGTTCTTGAGGTCACGGGAGAAATTTTGTTGCAAGTAATCATGTGAATTTTATATGTGTTCGATATTTTGATGGTATGTATGTTGTGATTCCCTTAGTGGTGTCATGTGAACGTCAACTACATGACAATTCACCATATTTGGGTCTAATGGAATGCACTGTGGAGTAGTTATTAGATGATGGGTTGTGAGAGTGACAGAAGCTTAAACCCTAGTTTATGCACTATTCCGTAAGGGACTAATTTGGATCCAAAAGTGTAATGCTATGATTAGAATTTATCCTTAATACTTTTCTCGTAGTTGCGGATTCTTGCGAGGGGGTTAATCATAAGCAGGAGGTGTGTTCAAGTAAGAACAGCACCTATGCACCGGTCCACCCACATATCAAATTATCAAAGTAGCAAACACAAATCAAACCAACATGATGAAACTGACTAGATGAAATTCCCGTGTAACCGCAAGAACGCTTTGCTTATCATAAGAGACCCTTTTGGCCTGTCATTTGCCTAAAAAGGATTGGGCTACCTTGCTGCACTTTTGTTACCGTTACTTGCTCGTTACAAATTATCTTGCTATCAAACTACTCGTTACTTATAATTTCAGTGCTTCCAGAGAATACCTTGCTGAAAACCACTTGTCAATAGCATCATCTTTCGCTTTATCCACATCAATACCTCTTTAGGAGATTTTATGTCCCAAAACAATACCTTCATTAACCATAAAGTGGCACTTCTCTCAATTCAAGACAATATTAGTTTCTTCACATCTCTGCAAAACTCAATCAAGGTTGCTTAAGCAATCATTAAAAGAAGTTCCGTAAACAGAGAAATCATCCATGAAAACCTAAACAATCTTTTCACAAAAGTCAGAGAATATAGTAGTCATACACATTTGAAAGGTAGCAGGAGCATTGCATAAACCAAAAGGCATACATCTACATGCAAAGGTACCAAGGTACCAAAAGGGCATGTAAAAAGTAGTTTTTTCTTGATCCTCTTGTGACACAGATATTTGAGAAAAACCAGAATAACCATCTAGAAAGCAGAAGTGTGTCAGTTTGGATAATCTTTCTAGAATTTGATCAATAAAAGGTAGAGGATAATGATCTTTCCTAGTAGCTTTGTTTAATTTCTGAAAATAAATTACCATTCTATAACCTGTAACAATTCTTTGTGGAATTAGTTCATTCTTATCATTGGGAACAACAATAATACCTCCCTTTTTAGTGACACAATGAACAAGACTTACCCATCTACTATCAAGAATAGGATAGATTATACCTTCTTCCAGAAGCTTTAATATTTCATTTCTTACCACTTCCTTCATCTTAGGATTTAACTGTCATTGGTGATCAACAACTGGTTTAGCATCAGGTTCCATATTAATTTTGTGCTGACATAGAGTGGGACTAATGCCCTTAAGATCATCCAGAGTATATCCAATAGCGGCACGGTGCTTCCTGAGAGTTTTCAATAATTTCTTTTCTTCATGCTCTGAAAGGTTAGCACTAATAATAAGAGGATATATCTTCTTTTCATCATGATAAGCATATTTCAAAGTAGCATGTAATTGCTTAATATCAAAAATCAGGTCACTCTCGGGTGGTAGAGGATATCCAAGAGTCTCAACAGGCAAATTGTGTTTCAAAATAGGCATTTGTTTAAAGAATACTTCATCTATTCTATTTCTTTCATCCATGAACATATCATTTTCATGGTCTAGCAAATATTGTTCTGAAGGACCAGCAAGACCAATAATTTCATCTTTACTAGGCAATTCTTTATCACGAGGTTGTCTATGAAATTTGGAGAAATTAAATTCATGAGACACATCCCCGAAATTCACACTAACAATTTCTTGCTTACAATCTATCTTAGCATTGATGGTGTTCTAGAAAGGTCTAACAAATATAATGGGCAAAAATCATCTTGTGGGGAACCAAGAACAAGAAAATCAGTAGGGTATTTTATTTTCCCACACAAGACTTCAACATCTCTAACAATCCCAATTGGTGATATAGTATCTCTATTAGCAAGCTTAATAGTAACATCAATATCTTCTATTTGAGAAGGTGCAATATCGTTCATAATTTCTAGATATAAAGTAAAGGGAGTTGTACTAACACTAGCACCCAAATCACATAAGCCATGGTAACAATGATCTCCTATTTTAACAGAAACAACATGCATGCCAACAATAGGTCTATGTTTATCTTTATCATCGGGTTTGGCAATTCTAGCAGCTTCATCACAGAAGTAAGTAACATGCCCATCAATATTATCGACCAAGAGATCCTTAACCATAGCAATACTAGGTTCAACTTTAACTTGTCCAGGGGGTGTAGGTGTTCTAGTATAACTCTTAGGAACCATAGCTGAAGCTTTAGCATGTTCTTTTATCATAACAGGAAAGGGTGGTTTCTCAATGTAAGCAATTGGAATAACAGGGTCAACATTATAAGTAATAGTTTCTTCTTAAGCTTTAATAGGTTCTACTACTTTTACTTCAATCTGAGGATGATATTTAAACCATTTCTCCTTAGGGATATCAACATGAGTAGCAAATTATTCACAGAAGGAAGCTACTATGTCAGGGTCAAGTCCGTAATTAGTCCTAAATTCACGAAAAACATCGGTATCCATAAAAGATTTAACGCAATCAAACTTAAGGTTTACACCTGACTCCTTACCTTCGTCGAGCTCCCAATCTTTATAGTTGTGTTTAATTCTTTCCAATAAATCCCATTTGAATTGAATAGTCTTCTTCATAAAAGAACCAGTACAAGAAGTATCGTGAATGGATTGATCATTATGAGAAAGCGGAGCATAAAAATTATGAATAATAATTTCTCTTGAGAGCTCATAATTTGGGCATGAATATAACATTGACTTAAGACTCCCCCAAGCTTGAGCGATACTTTCTCCTTCATGAGGCCATAAATTATATATATAATTCCGATCACGATGAACCAAATACATAGGATAAAACTTCTGATGAGATTCCAATTTCAATCGGTTGCAGTTCCACGCTCCAATATCATCACATAGCCTGCCTTTCCCTTCAAAGATAAAGGGAAGACATTCTTCTTGACATCATCCTTGGGAAAACTTGCAAGCTTAAATAATCCATAATCTTCATCCACATAGATTAGATGCAAATCAGTATGTAGTGTTCCATCTCCCGCATAAGGATTAGCTAGCAATTTCTCTATCATACCCAAAGGAATTTCGTAATAAATATTTTTAGTAGGTGAAGTGGGTTGAGGAGCAACTCTTTGCTCTTCTGGTCGAGGTGAAGATACCCTGAACAAACCCCTTAAAGGATTATTTTCCATAGTGACAAGTGACAATAAATTTCATCATGTAATATAAATGTTTCCTTACCAAATTCAACTCACCAAAGGCGCTTCACTCCCCGGCAACGGTGCCAAAAAAGAGTCTTGATGACCCACAAGTATAGGGGATCTATCGTAGTCCTTTCGATAAGTAAGAGTGTCGAACCCAACGAGGGGCAGAAGGAAATGACAAGCGGTTTTTAGCAAGATATTTTCCAAAAGCACTGAAATTATCGCTAATAAATAGTTTTGTGATAAGATAATTCATAACGGGTAATAAGTAACAAGTGTAACAAAGGTGCAGCAAGGTGGCCCAATCCTTTTTGTAGCAAAGGATAAGCCTGGATGAACTCCTATATAAAGCAAAGCACTCCCGAGGACACATGGGAATTATTGTGAAGTTAGTTTTCATCATACTCATATGATTCACGTTCGTTACTTTGATAATTTGATATGTGGGTGGACCATTGCTTGGGTGCTGTCCTTACTTGGACAAGCCTCCCACTTATGATTAACCCCTCTCGCAAGCATCACAACTATGAAAGAACAATTAAGATAAATCTAACCATAGCATGAAACATGTGGATCCAAATCAGCCCCTTGCGAAGCAACGCATAAACTAGAGTTTAAGCTTCTGTCACTCTAGTAAACCATCATCTACTTATTACTTCCTAGTGTCTTACCCTAGGCCCAAATCATGATGAAGTGTCATGTAGTCTACGTTCACATAACACCACTAGAGGAAAGACAACATACATCTCATCAAAATATTGAAAAAAATACCAAATTCACATGATTACTTATAACAAGACTTCTCCCATGTCCTCATGAAAAAAAGTAACTACTCACAAAGCATGTTAATGTTCAAGATCAGAGTGGTATTGAATATCATTAAGGATTTGAATATATAATCTTCCACCAAATAAACCAACTAGCATCAACTACAAGGAGTAATCGACACTACTAGCAACCCGCAGGTACCAATCTGAGGTTTTGAGACAAAGATCGGATACAAGAGACGAAGTAGGGGTTGAGAGGACATGGTACTAGTGAAGATGTTGATGGATATTTCCCCCCTCTAAATGATAGGATCATCGGTGATGTCGATGGCTTCGATTCCCCCCTCGAGGAGGAAGTTCCTCCGACAGAACAGCTCCGTCAGAGCCCTAGATTGCTTCTGCCCAGGTTCCGCCTCGAGACGGTGGCGCTTCGTCCCGAAAGCTTCCTTATGATTTCTTCCAGGTCAAAAGCCTCCATATAGCAGAAGATGGGCACCGGAGACCTGCTAGGGGGCCCACAAGCCCTAGGGGCACGCCTAGGAGGTAGGGCGTGCCCCCAGGCTTGTGGGCACCTGGTGGGTCCCCTTAGGTATTTTCTTTGCCCAATATTTTTTATATATTCCAAAATAATTCTCTGTAAATTTTCAGGACTTTTGGAGTTATGAAGAATAGGTATCTCAAATTTGCTCCTTTCTGGTCCAGAATTCTAGCTGCCGGCATTCTCCCTCTTCATGTAAATCTTGTAAAACAAGAGAGAAAATGCATAAGTATTGTACCATAATATGTAATAACATCCCATAATGCAATAAATATCAATATAAAAGCATGATGCAAAATAGATGTATCAACTACCCCGTGGGAATTGCATACTACTTTCACTGAGGCGGGACATCGGGAGCCCATTCCTTTTAGGGTCTTACCGTAGAGTATGTTCAACCCGCTTGAAACTACAACTAATCCCCAGGTGGTTTTGATAATTCACAACAACATATAGCTCATTGAGCTAATATCCATTCAAGATAATTTTTTCAGGAAGTTTAATGAATGGCATGGCATGGAATAGAGATGTGGACCCGTCAAAATACTGAGGACAAATATTGGCAAAAGCTCAAGACTCTTCATCTTTATTTTAGTGATCCAGGATTACATTGAGTCCATAGGAAAGCCAATACTATTAAAAGGCGATGAGGTGTTGGTTAATGGCTTGCTTTCTCAAATGCTTAGTGATATTGCTGTAAAACCCCTAGCCACTTTCTCCATCCAAATATGTCAATACCCTAAACTCCAACTCGGCCCCACCGATTCTTTCTATCTGGAGCCACCGAGTTCATATGACATAGCCACAGCCAGAAACCCTAACAGTTCGGTCTCACCGATACGGGTCTCGGTCTCACCGAGATGGTCTTGCCAACACTTTGTGTCTTGTTGCATTTATTTTGGTCTCACCGAGTTGGCTTGATAGATTCTTTGTTTCCTTATTGCTTCACTTCGGTCTCACCGAGTTGATGCAAACGGAGCCACTGAGGTGGTGTTTGCCCTAGGCCCTATCACATCGGTCCCACCGAGTTGTTCAAGTCGGTCCAACTGATATTCCTAACGTTCACATTTTTGAACATATCAGTGCCACCGAGTTTAACCATTCGGTCCCACCGAGATGAGTCAAATATCTGTAACGGTTGGATTTTGTGTGGAGGCTATATATACCCCTCCACCCCCTTCTCCATTTTTGAGAGAGCCATCAGAACGTGCCTACACTTCCACCATACATTTTCCGATACAGAACCACCTACTCATGTGTTGAGATCAAGACATTCCAATCCTACCACAAGAATCTTGATTTCTGGCCTTCCCCAAGTTGCTTTCCACTCAAACCATCTTTCCACCATAGCCAAATCTGAGAGAGAGAGAGAGAGAGAGAGAGAGAGAGAGAGTTGAGTGTTGGGGAGACTATCATTTGAAGCACAAGGTCAAGGACTTCATCATCAACACACCATCTATTACCTTTTGGTGAGTCGTGTCTCCTAGATTGGTTAGGTGTCACTTGGGAGCCTCCATCAAGATGTATAGTTGAACCAAGAAGTTTGTAAGGTCAAGGAGATCGCCTACTTCGTGTAGACCTACTCGAGTGAGGCAAGTCATTCGTGGGCGATGGCCATGGTGTGATAGACACGGTTACTTCTTCGTGGACCCTTTGTGGGTGGAGCCCTCTGTGGACTCGTGCAATCATTACCCTTCGTGGGTTGAAGTCTCCTTCAGCGTGGACGTATGATAGCACCACCTATCGGAACCACGCCAAAAATCTCCGTGTCTCCATTGTGTTTGCCTTCTCCAAAACCTTCCCTTTACCTTCATATGCAATGTTTTACTTTCTACTGCTATAGTCTTAGAATTGCATGTGTAGGTTGATTGCTTGACTTTTGCTAATTGCTAAAATTTGCCCACAGCTAAAATTGGGAAAAGGATAGACTTTTATTTGGTCAAGTAGTCTAATCACCCCCCTCTAGACATACTTTCTACCCTACAAGTGATATCAGAGCTTTGGTCTCCATTCGCCTTGATTTCCATAGCTTTGGTGATCATAGCCTTGGTTTCACAACCTAGGAGAGTATGGCGTCTAGCGTGGGAAATTATCACCATAGAGGTCCTTACTTTGATGCTACAATTTTTGATAGTTGGAAGCATAAGATGAAAATGCATATTCTTGGTCATAATTCCGTCGTTTGGGCTGTTGTGCGTATTGGCTTGAAAGGTGATTTCTTCAAGGATGGAACAGAACCAGATCGTGAAGCAAAAGCGAAGAAATGAAGATGTTGCAATACAATGCTCAAGATTGTGATATTCTCTTCAATGGATTGTGTCCTGAAGAATTCAACAAAAGAAATTGCCTTGAGAATGCAAATGAAATTTGGGATACTGTTGTTGATATGCACGAAGGACCAAGTCTGTCACGGAATCCAAGTTGGATGTACTTCAAAGTCAACTTGACAAGTTCAAAATGAAGGATGGTGAAGGAGTCGCTGAAATGTACTCTAGGAGTGCTCTCATCACAAATGAGATTGCCGGCTTAGGAAGTGAAGAGATGACCGACAAATTCATCACCAAGAAGATCCTAAGAGCCTTGGATGGAAAATATGATAATGTATGCACTTCAATCCAAATGATGCCCAATTACAAAGATCCCAAGCCCACAGAAGTCATTGGTAGAATTTTTTCGCATGAGATGTCACTCAAGGATAAGCACAATAAGTCAAGTGGTGCTCACAAAGCTTCAAGTGATGCTCCTACAACATCAAGTGAGAAGCAAGTCTCTAATGAAGAATTGAGCTTAATGGTGAACTTCAACAAGTTCGACAAAATAGAAGCAAAGAGAGAAGCTCCAAGTCAATGTCCTACAATGAAAAAAGATCTTGTAGTCGTGATTGTAATTGCTGCAATTGTGGAAGACATGGACACTACCCCAGTGAGTGTACGACTCCCTACAAGAAAAGAGATGACTCACCAAAAGGAGGAGTAGAAGAGATGAGTCACCTCCAAAAGAGAGAAGGAGTAAAGATGATCATTATGAATGAAGACCCTATCGTAGAAGCAAGGATTCGGAAAGGAAGGAGAAGTCATCGAAGAGCTACACAAGACGAAGACATCAAGCTCACGTTGGTGAATGGGTATCCGGTTCCGACTCCGACAACTACTTCGAGAGAAGCTATCACTCTCACTCCGACTATACTCAAGATGAAGGTGTTGCCAGTCTTGCACTGTCATCCAACTCCTACGACATATTTGACTCACCAAATTAAGGAATTGGAAGATGCTTCATGGCTAAAGGCCCTAAGGTATCACACCCCGAGTATGTTGATTTCAATAGTGATGAATATGATTTGCTAGGTGATGATGATTTACTTGTTGACAACACTAGTGATGAAAACTATGATGAACTTGCTAGTAATCATGCTAATCAAGATGAAGCAAATGACGATGATAAGAAGGAGATTGAGCGTCTAACTAAAGAACTAAACACTCTTAAGTTAGCTCATGAAACAACTTTAGAGGATCATAGAGAGCTCTTAAAGACTCATGAGAAGCTACACTTCGAGAAGCTAAATTTAGAGGAAGAGCATGAGTTTCTAAAAGCTATCAATGATGATCTTCAAAATAAGAGTTCTTCTTACCTTGCCAAATGTATCCTCTTGTCTACTTACATGCCAACAAGAGAAAGAAATATTCTTCCTCTAGTAATAAAAATAATCATGTTAAATCCAATATTGTTGCTTCTAGTAGTCCACTTGATTCCACAAATGATTCTCTTAGCCAAGATACACTTGATCAAGAAAATAGTTTATTGAAGGGAATTATAGAGAAAGGTGTTTACAGGAGACTTGTCGGGAGTAGGCAATTGGAGGAAATTGTACGCAAGCAAGGAAGGCACACTACAATAATCTGGAACTTTGCCATCTGCCATGGCTGATCGCAAAGGCATGCCCGGCGGACCGCAAAGGCCTTTGCCGTCACCCAACAGATGGCAACACATCCGGTTGAAAAAACTACAACAAAGGGCTCTTTGTCGTCTGCTGGCGGACGGCAAAGAAGCAAAGGTCTTTGCCATCTGCTAGCAGACATCAAAGAGCCTGGACAGCACACGTGGAAGCTTAGGTCCGTTAAGGGGTTAATGGCGTGCTTTGCCGTCTGCTAGCAGACAACAAAGTGCCCAAATAGGCCTACCTAGATGCCCCCTGGTTGCTAACACATGGCATGCTTTACCTTCTGCTGGTAGACGGCAAAGATGCGAAGGTCTTTGTCGTCTGCCAGCAAACGGTAAAGCATGCCATATAGGCAAGCCCAATGCACCCTAGGTTGCACAGGTAGCTGACACATTGCAGCTTTGTCGTCTGCCAGCTAATGGCAAAGCTCTTTGTCGTGTGCCAGCAGATGGCAAAGTGCCTGTATAGCCTCTGTTTTTTTTGTTTTCTTTCTTAAATTCAATCAATTTCACATAATTTCACAAATATATATACACACATTTTAAAATACTTTCAACAAGCATACGAACACATATACATGCCAAATCATATCCCTGCCATATGGATATGATCGTCCAACACATATACATACCAAATCAAAAGTCTATATGCAACATATATAGCTAGCCAACATATCCAACAACAAGCATACAATGATTTCATCCATACATACATATATAGGTAGCAAGTTTCACATTGTTCATCCTAGAAAAATCTAAACAAAAAGGAAGCACAAGGAGAAGAGTAGACTCCATCCACAGAAGCTTCCTCATCTAAACCAAATCTGGAAATTGGGAAAGAAGAAAGTTAGAAGAACAAAGTTAGAAGAAGAAGAAGACTAGCTAGAAGAAGAAGAAGAAGAAGAAGAAGAAGAAGAAGAAGAAGAAGAAAAAGAAGAAGAAGAAGAAGAAGAAGAAGATTTTTTTCTTCTCTTTCTTTCTCTCCTCTTCTTTATCTTCTTATTCTTCTAACTAAGGTAGGTAAAAATGTCATTTTTTAGCTAAGCTAGGTAAAAAATGCTAAGTGTAGGTCATTTAAGAGCTAAGCTAAGTAAATAGGTCATTTTGGAACTTATTAAGGTTATTATGTCATTTTCGAGGAAAATAAGGTAAGTCTATGTCATTTTGGAGGTAACAAAGATTATCATGCCATTTTTGACCTAAGTATGCTAAGTATGTCATAAATGAGCTGAACAAGCTAAGTATAGGTCTTTTTTGAGCTAACCTAGGTAGTCATGCCATTTTTGAGCTAACTAAGCATATTTATTCATTTTGGAGGACAAAATTGTAAGTATAGGTCATTTTAGAGCTATCCTAGTTAAAATTGATCATTTTGGAGCTAGGTAAGGTTATTTTGTTATTTGGAGGAAAATAAACTAATTATATGAGAGTTTGCAGCTAAACCAAGGTTATTATGCCATTTTTACCTAAGTAATCTAATTATGTCATAAATGAAGTAGGTAAGCTAAGTATAGATCATTATTGAGCTATCCTAGGTAGTTATGCCATTTTTAGTTAACTAAGCATATTAAGTCATTTAGGAGGAAAAAATGCCAACTATAGGTCATTTTATAGCTATCCTAGGTAAAGTATAGGTCAACTAAGCTTATTATGTCCATTTGGAGAAAAATTAGGCAACTATAGGTCATTTTTGTGCTAACCTAGGTGATGATGCCATTTTTGAGCCAACTTACATATGTATAGCTCATTTTTTACCTAACTTAGGAAAATATGCCATTTAGGAGGAAACTAAGCTAAGTATGCATTTGTTAAGCAAAACACTTGAGAAAACATACCCTCATCACAACAAATGTGATGAAGATCACAACTAAGGTAACAATTGATCCAACGGCATAATGATACCAAGCCTCATTATCAATGGCATATTTTCTAATCTTCTTAATCTTCAAGAGCACTGCATTCATCTTCATCTTGTGATCATCGACGACATCAACAACATACAACTCCAATATCATCTTCTCTTCTTCAATTCTTTTAATTTTTTCTGTCAAATACTCATTTTAATTTTCAAATAAATTTAACTTCTTGACAAGAGGGTCGGTTGCAATTTCCGGTTCACATACCTCCTAGATAAAAATATCTCTATCTCAACTTGATGGCCATAATTGTCATAAATGTGAAATGCAACAAATAGTTATAAAAGAGAATTTACCACATCCGAATCATAAAGCGGGCGAGGGCCAACGGGGACGGATCAAGACCATGGCACTATGTATAACAAACAATCATACAAAGTAATAAATTTATACAAGTAACTATATAAATCATACAATCATACAAGTAACTATATAAATCAAGTACAACATAAAAAATTGAATACCTAATAATAATCTGCATCGTCGGGTTCAATAAATGCTTAGGGATCAATAAATGCATCATCATCATCATTAATAAATGCATCATCATGTGGAAGGCCACCTTTATGTAATCGGTCAAGCATTGACAGGTCATCCGCAATAGTAACCTCTTCTAGTTCAAGCTCTTCTTGTTCCGGCTCAAGGCTGAAGTCAGGTTCACTGTCGCTGTCTACTTCAATGTTCTAGGGTGAAGTAGAACGGTTCTTGAAACATTTTTTGGAAAGAAGTGTTTCTTGGAAGAATTCTCCTTCATATGTGTCTGGGTTAATGTGAGGTTCATAATCCTCTTCATTGGGTGGAGGTGGTCTAACATGTGGCGGCACTTCATAAACGACATCCCAACCATTGAGACTTGGATCACTTTGACAGGCCCATGGTAGATAGAAAACTTGGGTTGCCTGTTGAGCTGTAATATAGACATCGGGAACATCCAAATGGGTGCTTTGTTTGATTTCCACTAGCCCTATATGTTCATGAGTCCTTCTAGTCTCCTTCGGCTGGAACCAATAACATTTGAAAACTACAACGTTTGGTGGGTTTGCACCATAGAATTGAAGTTCATAAATTGCTTCAACTCTTCCATAATACTCGGTATCTCCTTCGCCGATAGCAGAGACACAACAATATGTAGACTTTCAATCGGCCAAAGATAGCTCTTTGCCATAGGTATGAAAGCGATACCCGTTGATGTCATATTTGTCAAACGAACGGCCCTTAAAGTCAAAACCATTAGCGACTTGTCTCAATTCGGCATCCATAAACTCTGAATTATCCTACAAGTTTAATACAAAAGAGATTGTTGCATTGGCTGCAAATTAGACGAAAAGATGAAATGGTCTAATGGAAAGTACCGTTTGTTTGGACCAAGAGATGAAACCGGGATAGCCGCCTCCATGCTTTGCCAGAAGCTCATACTCTTTGACGGAATCCTTTTGGATCACTGCTCCATGCGAGAATTTGGAGATGTATCGACTGTACCAAAATTATCCACCATTCTTTGACATCCAATGTTAAGGAATTAGAAGCACCGCCTTGTGCGAGATCCCATTTGAATAGGATGAGGTTGGATCCACCCTTTTTAGGGTCGCCAGAATTGTACCGAGGCTTCGGATTATCCAAATGACAATTTTTAGCTTCACAGTGTGCTGTCACGAAGTTTGCCACCTCCTCAGTAATGAATTCCACGTCCATTGATGCTTCAATTCTACGTTTATTTTTACATTTTTCTCAAAGCATCTTCTGCATCCTCTCAGTTGTGTAGCACCAACGATTTTGCATGCCCCCCCCCCCAATCTTGCCTCGGTTTGGAGATGCGAAATCAAGTGCTGCATTGCATTAAAGAAGCCCGGCGGAAAGATCTTCTCTAACTTGCATATCAACTTCGGCGCCAACTCTTCCATTTCTTCTAGCAGGCCAGGTGATAGTTTTTTCGCACAAAGAACATAGAAGAAATAGCTTAGCTCTGCTAGTACTAGCCATTCATCCTCACACGGATGTAGCCATGGAACATCACTGGCATTACCCGCTCAATCCATATGTGCCAATCATGACTCTTGAGACCAAAAATATGCAATGTTTCAAGATTCGCACCCCTCTTTAGATTCGCTGCATACCCATCAGGGAACATCAACTGCATTTTCACCCACAAGATAATTTCCCTCATTGCCGGCCTTCCAAGATTGAACCATGCCTTTGACTTTGTCCAGTTCTGCTTTCCTTTCGGTGGTTGCATATTTTGTAACGGGCTATCACATAGAGCCTCCGGATCGACTCTGTCCTTAGTATTATCCTTTGACTTCCCCTCTATGCCGAACAATGTTCCAAAAAGTGCCTCGGTGATATTCTTTTCAGTATGCATCACGTCGATGTTGTGTGGGCAAAGGAGGTCTTTGAAGTAAGGCAGATCCCACAAGCATGTCTTGTGAGTCCAAGCGTGTTTCGAATTATACCCCTTGAAATACCCTGGACGCTCTGGATGTGGCTCGAGAGCATTTAACTGATCCGGAGTCTCTTGGCCTGTCAACGCAGATGGTGCAAAGTTTTTGACAACTCTACCTGAGGGAGTCCTGGTTTAGGGGGTGTTTGGGTAGCCGGACTATACCTTCAGCCGGACTCCAGGACTATGAAGATACAAGATTGAAGACTTCGTCCCGTGTCCGGATGGAACTTTCCTTGGCGTGGAAGGCAAGCTTGGCGATGCGGATATTCAAGATCTCCTACCATTGTAACCGACTTTGTGTAACCCTAACCCTCTCCGATGTCTATATAAACCGGAGGGTTTTAGTCCATAGGACAACTTCATCATACAACAAGCATACCATAGGCTAGCTTCTAGGGTTTAGCCTCCTTGATCTCGTGGTAGATCTACTCTTGTACTACCCATATCATCAATATTAATCGAGCAGGACATAGGGTTTTACCTCCATTAAGAGGGCCCGAACCTAGGTAAAACATTGTGTCCCTTGTCTCCTGTTACCATCCGCCTAGACGCACAGTTCGGGACCCCCTACCCGAGATCCGCCGGTTTTGACACCGACATTGGTGCTTTCATTGAGAGTTCCTCTGTGCCGTCGCAATCAGGAAGGATGCCTCTTACCATCTTTAAAGATGGCGCCGTTACTAAGAGAGCCTTGGCTGTCGGCCAAACTCTCCGGCTAGGCGGTTTTCTCATGACCGCCTGTTCGGCCGTTGCACCGACGGTGACCTCTCGGGTCATCAAAAGCAATCTTCATGTCAGCTCGGAGGTTGTTGAGAAGTTAGATCCAATGGAGCTCTATTCCGTAAACGAGCTCTTGGATCGCATCGCCGCCTTGGGTGTCACTACGGATTATGACCAGGTTGGGCTTAAACCCGATCTAAGAGAAATTCATTCTCCCCAAGTCACCCATCACGTTGCCGTGGTAGAGGCACAGTGCGGCGACTCTTCATCTATCTTAAGGACTAGCTACATCCGTATTCCCGATCCCTCGAGGCCGGATACCTGCGGATGGGAGGATGTAACTCAAGACCTGAACTTAGAATCAGGCAACAGGCTAGATTCACCGGACAACATCCAGGAATCCAAACTTCAGAGTTCGGCAACTCCTTGGCCTCTGAGTCTTAGATTGGGTGAAGTTCCGGATTTAATTCCACCCACCCACCCGAACATAAGCGATCTATCCCAAATCAGGCAAAAGCCTGAAGAAACAGTACATCATTAGTGGGCAAGGTTCCTCCTGGTTATGAACAGGATAAAGGACTACCGCGAGGAAGACGCAATCTCAATCTTTTGCAATAATTGCACGGACAAGGGAATCCTCAACGCCACAAGTCGTCATGATCTTACACACTTCGCTGACTTGGCGTCCATAGTACGAAAGTACTGTGCGATGGAAAGCGCCCGGAAAACCAAAACTAAATTTTGGGACAATCCGGCCCTGAATAGAAACCTCGTCCGAAATAAAAGGGTGCATCATCATCAGACACCCGGGTTAAAAACCAAAAAACCAAAACCCTCTACAGGGCATGGAACCATACTGGAGGGATGACTTAGTGGACCCTATAAAATTCATAGTACAGAGGACGCCACACCAACTCATAGCCTTAGAGCATGTTGGATACTCTGGCAGGTGGCCAAAAGGGGCGAAGATCTCCTAATTCCGGAGGGCACAGAAAGCCACCTCAGGGACTCCAGTACAGTCTTAACAGTCTTCGAGACTTTCGCATCAAATAATATGCGAAAAAGAACACTCCGCAGCCTCGCCGAAGTCTATCAAGTAGCAACAATAAACCCATGGAGTGACACGGCTATTACTTTTAATGCCAGTGATGAACCTAAATTGCGAACAGCTCGAGCACCAGCCGCATTGGTACTCAGTCCTATAGTGGACGGCTTTCGCCTCACCAAGGTACTCATGGACGGAGGCAGCGGATTGAACCTCATTTATGAGGAAACCTTTCAAAAAATGGAAATAGACTGGAACCGCATTGAGCAAAGCAGTATAACCTTTAGAGGAATAATCCCCAGCCGGGAAGCGCGCTGTGCAGGAAAAATCACACTAGATGTGGTGTTCGGCACGCCGGATAATTATAGGTCCGAAGAGGTCACATTCCAGGTGGCCCCGTTCAGTAGGGGATACCACGCTCTGCTCGGGCGGGAAGCCTTTACAATCTTCCAAGCAATACCCCATTACGGGTACATGAAGCTCAAGATGCCTGGGCCGAACGGAATCATCACTCTCGCTAGTGATCCGGACATAGCACTCCGCGCCGAAAACAAGACAGCCGCATTGGCCCTTGAGGCACTGTCCGAAGCCCTAGCGGCTGAGGAACTGACTATGTTGCGCTCCACGGTAAACAGGGACGATGTGATACTCGACAAAAGATCCAAGTCCACCTCCTTTAAACCAGCGGATGAAATAGTCAAATTCCAGGTCCATACAACGGACCCCAATAAAATAGCTTCCATCGGGGCACGATTAAACCCCGATGTAGATGCCGCACTGCGAGAATTCCTACGGGAGAACTAGGACATTTTTGCCTGGCACCCTTCAGACATGCCAGGAATCCCACGCAGGCTGGCCGAACACAGCTTAAATATCCTAAAAGGATTCAAACCTATCAAACAATCCCTTCGGCGTTTCTCTGAGCCCAAGAGACAGGCAATGGGAGAGGAGCTAGCCAAACTATTGGAGGTCGGATTCATCAGAGATATAAAACATCCGGACTGGCTAGCAAACTTGGTGATGGTACCAAAGAAGGACAAATCCTGGCGCCTGTGCATTGACTTCAAAGACCTTAACAAGGCTTGCCCAAAGGATCCCTTCCCCCTCCCCCGCATCGATGAAATTATCGACGCCACTGCAGGACACGATTCGTTGTGCTTCCTCGACGCATACTCCGGTTACCATCAAATCAAGATGGCCGAGTCATACCAAGCCGCAATGGCATTCATCACCCCATACGGCCCATTCTGCTTCAACACAATGCCTTTCGGGCTCAAAAACGCCGGCGCAACATATCAGCGCATGATTCAGACATGTCTAGCAAACCAGATCGGCAAAACAGTAGAGGCATACGTGGATGATGTGGTCGTAAAAACAAGACTGTCGAATCTCTAGTAGACGACTTGAGGCTTACATTTGACAACCTCCGAGCATATGACATCAAGCTAAATCCGGAAAATGCGTTTCCGGCGTTCCAGCCGGAAAGCTCTTGGGCTTCATTGTATCCGGTAGAGGAATCGAAGCAAATCCAGCCAAGATCCGAGCTTTGTCACAATTGGATATCCCAAAGGACCTCAAACAAATACAAAAATTAACCGGATGCGTGGCGGCTCTAAGCCGCTTTATCTCCCGTTTGGGAGAAAAGGCGCTACCCCTCTATCGCCTCCTTCGGCGCACCGAACACTTCGAGTGGACGGATGCCGCCACGGCCGGACCCGAGGAAATAAAAGCCATATTGGCAAAAAACCCTGTCCTGGCCGCACCAAACATCGGCGAACCAATGCTATTGTACATTGCAGCAACCCATCAAGTTGTCAGCGCAGTACTCGTCATCGAGCGGGAAACGGACGGACACAAATTCCCCCTTTAAAAGCCGGTTTACTATGTGTCCACTGTCCTCACCCCATGCAAATCACGGTACCCACATTATCAAAAGATTGCATATGCGGTATTCATGGCATCCCGAAAGCTACGACACTACTTTCAAGAGTGTTCAATCATAGTAGCACCGGAAGTACCACTCAACAATATTATAAACAACCGTGATGCAACGGGCCAGATTGAAAAATGGGACATCGAGCTCCTCCCGTTCGACATAACTTATAGGCCACGGCGAGCTATCAAGTCACAAGTTTTGGCCGACTTCGTCGCAGAATGGACGGAGGCCGAACTCCCTAAAGAGTACGACACATATTCAAACTGGATCATGCACTTCGACGGTTCCAAAATGTTGGCCGGACTAGGGGCCGGCGTCGTTTTGACGTCCCCCACAGGAGACAAAGTTCAATATGTACTCCAGATTATGTACACGGACTCCAACAATGCAGCCGAATATGAGGCCCTTTTACATGGTCTCCGGATGGCAGTATCCATGGGCATTCAACGCCTAGAGGTGCACGGGGATTCGAACCTCGCGATATCCCAAATAAATGGAGACTTTGATGCCAAGGATCCAAAAATGGCAGCTTACCGCAACGCCGTCCTCAAAATGTCAGTTCGGTTTGAGGGGCTCGAATTTCACCATAAAGCCCGAGAAAACAATCAGGCGGCAGACGTCCTGGCACGCATCGGCGCAAAACACGATGCGGTCCCCCCCAATATCTTCCTGGAAAGGCTACTCAAGCCATCCGTAGTATGGGAAGGGGAACATGGCAATATTAGCCCGGACCCAACCGCACTGTCTGACGCCGAACAATCTGACATAATCAGAGGCTCTGCCAATGAAATCACAACCTCAGCCCACGTACTAATGGCCGTTATCGCCCCATGGATAGAACCATTCCTAGCCTACCTTACTAGGTAGGAACTCCCAGAGGACCAAAACGAGGCACGCTGTATAGTGCGGCGATCTAGAGCCTATAAAGTCCATGAGGGAGAACTTTATAAGAAAAGCACTAGAGGAGTCCTTCAAAGGTGCATCTCCGAAGAGGAAGGGCGGAACCTGCTGGCTGAAATTCATGCCAGACTTGGTGGCCACCACGCCGCAGCCCGGTCCCTTGTAAGCAAGGCTTTCCGTACAGACTTTTATTGGCCAACCGCCCGGGCGGACGCTCAGGACTTGGTCCAAAAATGCGTCGGTTGCCAGCTTTTTGCAAACCAAAGCCATATGCCACCCACCACCCTCCAAATTATCCCCATCACTTGGCCTTTCGCGGTCTGGGGGCTTGACATGGTGGGACCCCTTAAAGGCGGAACCCACAAGAAAAAATACTTACTGGTCATGGTGGATAAGTTCACCAAATGGATAGAAGCCAAGCCTGTTAAGACGGCCGAATCCGGACATGTGATAGACTTTATATCCGGGGTCGTACACCGTTATGGCGTCCCCCACAGCATCATCACCGATAACGGCACGAACTTTACGGCCGATGAGGTAAAACTCTGGTGCAAAAACATGGGCATCAAGCTCGATTACGCTTCCGTCTATCACCCACAAACAAACGGTCAGGTCGAACGTGCAAATGGTATCATCATGAGCGGCATCAAACCCAGATTAGTGCGGTCCCTCAAGTAATCTAACATGCACTGGGTAGAGGAGCTCGACTCCGTACTCTTGGGGATGCGGAACACGCCGAATCGCACCACCCGATACACACCATTTTTTATGGCGTACGGTGCAGAGGCAGTCTTGCCCTACGACATAATTCATGACTCACCTCGAGCACGCATGTACGAAGAAAGGGAAGTCGAGCTCGATTGGCAGGACAGTTTGGATGCCTTAGAGGAGGAGCGCGACGTGGCAAAAGCCCGTTCCGCATTCTATCAACAGCAGGCTCGAAGGTATCAAAGCAGGGAAGTGCGGGCCAAAAACTACAACGTTGGCGAATTAGTTCTACGCCTGCCGGACAAGAAAAAGGACAAGCTATAGCCCAAGTGGGAAGGTCCCTTCATAATCGACCATGTCCTGACTGGTGGAGCATACCGCCTGCAAGATGCGTCGGATAACCGACTCGAGCCGAACCCATGGAACGCAGCCCGTCTCCGAAGATTCTATGCCTAGCGCCGGACTCTGTGTTTGTCTCCTTCCTCTGTCCATTTTTTACATTTTCTGTCTTACATTTCTCTCCTTCCCCTCTTTTATTTTATAGCCCTTAAAGGCTCCTCAAGTGATGTGCTACTTGCGCTCATTAAACCTGGGGGCTTCTTTAACAGAAGCTTATTTACTCGGGCTTCACGCCCACCACATGTGTCAAACTTCCGCATGTACCTTTTCTTCACCATTATATGCATCGACATGACTAAGTTTTGGCCAAGCTGGGTTGCCTGGCTCCTGTGCTTACCCCTATGTTCCCGATTGTTCGGCTAGGTGGTAAAGGGAGCACCTCTGCGATTGTTACTGCCGGATCAGCCGGATGTGTACCTCAGACTGGGTGAAGCCGAAAGCTAGCGTTCTTAAGGGAATATTCGGTCGGTGAACTAAAAGATGACCTTTTTTACTTATTTATATATATGACCCCAGATGATTTTCCTGCGTTTGCAGTCCGGACATGCACTTTAGGGCATGCCTCCCAGAGAAAGGAACCCCTAATGGAACTATTCTCTCCGGAAGATGTTTCTTACTAACCATGTAATATAACATAACTAGTTGGGCACTTGTCTGATAAAGCACTAATGACCCCTACGCCTGGTCTCCATGCATACCCCGGTTCTTACATAACCGGCAGGGTATTCGGACACACTCCGGACCGTCAGGTCCTGAGGTTGAAGCGAAAAGGTCGGCAACGACAAAAGATCTACAATCTGGCTAGAAGGCATTACACATGTCAATTAAAAATTACATAGTCACTCTGACTGATTGTATTCCTCTTCAATACCATCTAACAGGCTGTCTAACTTACAATCTGGCTGGGAATACTTTGTGGCCAATTCTACTTGGCTGTACACTAAGCTTACAGGGATCTCCTTCCCGTCAGGCCCCACAGGTCCGACCTCGGCCATGTGGTTTGGGTCAGACTTCGTGTACCGCGTCTTCACCATGGCCCAGGCCTCCCTAGCGCCTTGTCAGCAGGCCGATATCTTCCACAACTAGAAGCGCCGCCGAGCTCCCTTAAGCTTCTCCGAAAGCTCTCCAAGGCCCTCGGGCATGGAGTGGGAAGGCCATAAGGCTTGGGCAACGCCTCGCATCGCCCGCCGAACTCGCTCGTGCAGTTGCGAGAGCTCGGGAAGAAGGTCACCCGTAGAACCGGCATCTCCTCTGCAGGACGACCCGTTAGCATACCTACAGACATTACTCTGTTAGTCGACTTCCTCGCCGAACTCTTTTCTTTCAAAGATTCGCTTAAGCACTTACTAAATATGCCGCGTCGAAGCCGCTAATTCTCCTTAGTGGAGTCTGACAGCTGGCCACAAACATCTTTAAGTTCAACATCCAGCTTGGTGTTGGCGTCCTGAAGATCATTCTTCTCCCGCCTCACCCTTGTCAGCATACTCTCACCGTCCTTTATCCGGCGTAAGAGTTGTTGCCTCTCCGGATCCAGTCCGGCGCCATCTGCAATAAGATTTGTCAGATTTACACCCACGCCGCACTTCGCAAGATACTAATCTTTTGAAGTGTATCTTACCAGAGGGGCTCTCTTTGGGCTCCCCTGCCGCGGCTAGTGCGGCCTCCAGTTGGGCTTTGCACTCTTCCAGCTCCTGGGACAGTACGGTATTCTTCTCTGTAAGAACCTGCATAACAAATGATCCTTAAATCAGTTACTCTAGCTGTTTCAAGTCTCGGGGGCTACTGGTATATATATATTTACCAAAATTTTCTTACTCGTATGTCTTTTACATATTGCTCCGTGGCTCTGGCTAAACCATTTTGAGCGGCACGGAGGTACGCATCTCCCGAATTGAAGGCATCTAATGCCTCTTGGGAGAAACAAGTGTCGCGAAGAACTGTCCGGCGACGCCTATGGTTCAGGGCACTTTCCACCTCGGAATTGGTGGCAGACAGCCTGTCCGCATCCTCTGTCGAAGGAGCGTCCGGTGCATGCCTTGTGTTCACTTCCGCTTCCGGGCCAGGCGTTGGAGCCTGGCTGGTGGAGGCGCGATTGGCAACCTCTCCAGATGTAGTCCGGCAAGGTCTCTTTGTCCTGAAGATAGCACGAATGTTAATATGCCCTAAAGGAATAGCACCAGGGAAAAAGAGGGTGCGCTATACCTTTGCGCCGGCGTCTCAGTCCGGACTACATTCCTTTTTACCCCACGGGGCCCTGCGGCCCCTCATTGGCTAGCCGCCGCAGGTTCGGCCTCCCGCCTCGGAAACCTCCCCTGCAAAACACGGTCGTTATCAGGAAAACTGAAATGCGTGAGAATGGATTCCTTCTCAAGGGGATGAGACTCCGCTCTCTGTTACCTGGGAGGCCGGTATTAACCCTGGGTAATCAGCCGTAATGGCCACCAAGGTATCGCCCTTGCTTAGCTGATGAAACACCCCGTTAATCAGCTCCACCGATATGTCCAAATCCTCTTCAGAGTCCGGATCGAGGGACCGTCCTGGATCCTCGGGCAGTGGGGGACGGCTATTTATATCCTTTACTTCCTGACACAGTTCCTGCGTTGAAATCGTTAGACTACATATTTAATCATGGGAATATAAAACGGATGGGCAAGCATAATTGTCCACTTACCCAACTCGGAGGGTTGTGCATAGTAAATCCTCCCTGCGGGTTGACGCGGAGGAATTCCTCCTCTTCTCCCTTGTACAAAGAGGATAAGATCTTTACTAGAGCGGCAGCTGAGGCTGACCCCTTACGACCATAACGGGTGGCGTCATCCTCCCCGTTAAAATCCCACATGGGGTGGCCTCTATATTGAAGTGGCTGCACCCCCCGCATAATGCATGCGGCCATGACTCCAATCATGGTTAGTCCGGAATGAGCCAATAGTCTTATCCGACCCATCAGGTGAAGGACGTCCCTGTCGCCTTCTCTCTGAGAGCTCCGCGGACGCCAGCTTAGGCGTTTCTTTAAGGGAGCATTGTTGAATTCGGGGAGACCGACCCGGATAGGATCCGGCAGTGGGACATCATCTATATAAAACCATTCCAAAGGCTAGTCCTCGGACGCCTTCTTCGGGGTTCCGGATAGATATCCGGTCCCGACGATATGCCACAGTTCGGCTCCGCCCACTTGATATATAGACCCCTCTTGAGAGCGGGGCACCAGGCAGAATAACCTCTTCCACAGCGCGAAATGGGCCTCAACACCCAGGAATAGCTCGCAAAGGGCGACGAAGCCCGCGATATGCAATATAGAGCCGGGCATGAGATTGTGCAGCTGGAGGCCATAGAACTCCAGAAGCCCGCGGAGAAATGGATGAATTGGAAATCCAAGTCCTCTTACGAGATAAGGGACAAGGCACACCTGCTCTCCTTTTGAGGGATTTGGGGTGCTCTCCGCTTGCTCTCCGCCATTATAGGTGGCGAGTCCGGCTCAGACTGGGACCATATAGGCCTGAGGGAGAAATCCCTTGGCCTGAAGCGACACTAGCTCGCTGTGCGGGATGGAGTACCTCTCCCAATCTCCAGGTTTAGGACTGGAAGGGGGAGAGGAGGAGCTGCGAAGGCTGGCCATGTTGGAATGGACCTTTGATGGAGGCGCTCTGATGATTACTCGTGGAGAGGAGAAGGTGTGGTTTGGATCTGAATCCCCATCCCATTAACTAGGCGGCTCATTTATGCAGCTAGGGGTGTGAATGTAAAAATACCCCGACTTTTCGCATTCGTTTGATACGTGGAAGACGGCCATTATTGGGCATGGAAGCCAAGGTGCGCTACATTACAAAAATCAGACATTATTCAGCAGGTACACGGAATTTGGAGAAGAACCCGCCTTGCAATGCCAAAGACAATCTGCGCGCCGGACTCGTCATCATTGAAGCCTGGTTCGGGGGCTACTGAGGGAGTCCTGGTTTAGGGGGTGTTCAGGTAGCCGGACTATACCTTCAGCCGGACTCCAGGACTATGAAGATACAAGATTGAAGACTTCGTCCCGTGTCCGGATGAGACTTTCCTTGGCGTGGAAGGCAAGCTTGGCGATGCGGATATTCAAGATCTCCTACCATTGTAACCGACTTTGTGTAACCCTAACCCTCTCCGGTGTCTATATAAATCGGAGGGTTTTAGTCCGTAGGACAACTTCATCATACAACAATCATACCATAGGCTAGCTTCTAGGGTTTAGCCTCCCTGATCTCGTGGTAGATCTACTCTTGTACTGCTCATATCATCAATATTAATCAAGCAGGACGTAGGGTTTTACCTCCATCAAGAGGGCCCGAACCTGGGTAAAACATTGTGTCCCTTGTCTCCTGTTACCATCCGCCTAGACGCACAGTTCGGGACCCCCTACCCGAGATCCGCCGGTTTTGACACCGACATTACCTTTGATGCAGTTCTTCTTGTCTTTCCTGGACTTATGGCGAGGATCCAGGAACTATCTATGGAAGTCAAAGCAAGAAAACTTGCGACCGGCCTGAAGCCAATGAAACTCAAGATCTCCCTTGCATGTGGGGCACGGAACCTTCCATGCACACACCAGCCAATGAATAGCGCATATGCTGGCAAGTCATGCGGTGAGTACATGTACCAGACACGCATTACAAAGTTACATTTGCTAAAGGCATCGTATGTCTTGAACCCATTATCCCAGGCTTCTTGCAATTCGTCCTTCAGCGGCTGCATGTACACATTCATATTCTTCCTCGGATAGTTGGGCCCTGGAATTATCATCGTCAAGAAAATATTTTTTCTTTACATAATCTGTCCGGGGCGATTGATTGGAATGACAAATATGAGCCAACAACTGTATTTGGCTGCCATCAGACCAAACACACTAAACCCATCCCTGCTGATGGTGACTCTAAGATGCCTCGGATCTGCCGCTTTGTAATCATGTAATGCATCGAAGTGCTTCCCTGCTTCACCGTCTGATATGTGCACCATCATCAGCTTCCCATCTACATCTAGTTGGGTTCATTTGCCCGTTTTGTGCCATGTCATCTATATGGCTGTCTCTTTGACCATGAAAAGACGTTGAAGTTTTGGTACGATTGGCATATACCAAAGAACATTAACAGGGATTTTGGTCTGCGCCTTATCACCCATACCATTTTCTACCACAACATACCTGGATGACTTGCAAATGGGAGAATAGTTCAAGTCCGCATACTGAAGCCTAAATAAGGCACATCCTTTCTCACAGTCATGTATCTTCTCATAGGGCATCTTAATAGCACCGAGGATTTTGTCTGACTGGTACAGGTTTACAAGTAGTACATGGCCTTTGGGTAGAAAATGTCCAAATACTATCATCATCATGTCGTAGCATTCTCTGCCCAAGTTGAATTGAGCCTTCAGAGCCCTTATTTGTGAGATAGTATCAAGCTAACAATGCTCCGTGTGCTCGTGGAGAGGATGTTTTGAAGACACCAACATTTCATTGAACGCCTTTGCAGATTCCTCCATCTCATCGTCTGAGTCCCGAGCATCATCAAAGTCTTGCACCATGTCTTCCATCCCGGTACCATGCTCGTCGGTGCGACTACGAAGCACCTCAGCTCTGGCACGTTGGGTAGACTCGCCATGAAATGTCCACACCATATAACCTAGCATAAAAGCCCTCTTCTGCAGGTGTCTGCCCATTTCATCCTCTGTCCTCTTGTACCAATTGTTGCACCTGGCACAAGGGCACCAGGTTGTCCTCTGGCCATTTGCAAATGCGGCTCTCAGAAATCCCTTGGTTTTTGTTAACTATTCAATGGTCATGTCTTTCTGACTAGTGTGACTGGTGTACATCCACGCACGATCACTCATTTTGCCTAGCTACTGGACACATAAGAAATATATATATATATATATATAATAGGACTGGACTATTTTGTTACTAGTAACAGAATAATACTAGATGGATACCCCGCGCGTTGTTGCGGGACATGTTGCATGAACTTCTAAATATTAAACGGATTGGCATCAATAACCATAAGAAAGTTTTTTTTTACTAATGTAACACTGTCTATTTTGGGATGTTCACAACAAATTGGCATTGCAGTTAAGTACACACACTAAAAAAGACGGGATTTGCAGTATATGTACCTTGAAGATTAGTCATATTGCCATATAGCACTGAAGATGGTTCTCATATACACGAATACTAAAGATGATTTGATAAACATGAGTATTTGTTAGAGGTAGATCCTTTAGAGTTGATTTAATTTTGCAAGATGAAGATTGACGCAAGACAGGATTGAAGTTTTCATTCAATAAATAGTGCAAAATTACATACACGGTGAGAAAATAAAATTAGTTTTCAGCAATGGACCAGCTCTTTAATATTGCTTAAAAATATTATTGCTAGCAGGTGCACAAACGGGAACAAATGAAGCTACTAATTCTAGCGTGCGAGTTTGGAATAAAATAAATACAACTATTAGATAACCAAATTCCCTAGATCTCATTAGTGACCACAGATGGTATTTTTAGACTACCGCTAAAATAGTTCACAACAATGAGCGAAAACAACCCATAGTCTTTCCTTTATGATGAATCGGACAATTTTTTAATCAAGTCAACACCTTAGGAAAGATAAATAAAAATACAACTCCAATTAGATAATCAAATTCTACTTATCTCATTACTGATAACAAATGACATTTTTATACTATGCTAAAAATAGTTCACAAGTATGAGCGACAACAACTTGTAGAGATTTATTTCTTTCTTACCTTTATGATTTTTCAGACAAAAAAATAAATCTAATCAACACCTTAGGAAAGATAAATAAGAAATTTCCAAGGAGACCAGCAAAATGCATAGCTATGTTCATACCTTGCTAAATGAAAGCAAGCAATTATGCTAGTTGATATATTGATCTCCACTTTGGCCGAATGCTTGAGAAAGTTGAAAGCGTACAATTTGACTGAGATGCAGAGAGACAACTGCTACTAAGATTGGAGGCAACAGAACTAACAATTACCTGTTGATGGTGGCACCAGAAAGATACCGTTGCTTTTCGGTGATATGGAGTGGAAAAACACATGCGTAGATGGCTTTTTGCCAGAACCTTTGCATGCATGTGCCCGTGGTAAGAAGCAGGTGCAGCAGGAAGTTGTCACTGACGACTTCTACTATTATATCTATAATCTATAGTTCTGTATAAACAGCTGGGAGTTGAAAATTAATGAAAACAAAATGTGAAGGAAATACTGTTAGGTTGTGTATGAACTATCACTGTATGGACCATGGAGTAATTAAGTCTTGCTGCAAGAAAACATAATCAGAATGGACAAAAGAGTAAAACCTTATAGATTCTGTCTTTGTAATATGAGAATGTGCCGTTCCCTGTAGTTTTGTCATACCAAACATTAGCTTGTTGAAAGATGCAACGTGCCAATAAAATTAAAATGAATCACCACCAACAAATTCTTAATTTAAAATTTTGGTAGCGCCTTGTAGCAGCAGCACCGCGTCATTAAGCCAGAGAGACACGTACAGCCGAGCAAGGACTAAGGACATGTTCCTTGCCTGCTCGTCGGACGGCGACGACATGTTCTATCCGAGCGGCGAGGACACCACCTCGCATGCATGCTGATCAACCCTTTGACGCGATTGGCTGGAGACCTGGATTCTCCTATGCGTTCGCCTAAAATCCCCTTGATCGGCTCGCCGTGCTCCAGGCCGATCTGTTCTTCCTCTCCCACAGCGCACCATGCTGACCGTCTCGCCGTGCTCCAGGCCAGAGGAAAAGGAGGAGGTATTAAGGGTTGTAGGGTGGGTGGGTGGCTGGCGGAAGGTGGCGGCAAGATTCTTGGTGACGCCGGTGGCGAAGCTGTAGGTAGTCGGGGGCAGATTAAGCCGATGCAGACGGTTGGTGGTGGTCGGCGGTGCGAAGCCCATGCAAGATCCAGCAACGCACTATGGGCATGCTGACGATTCCGTCAAGCACGGTGCAGTGGCGCAACATCCAAGCCCATCTTGGCATCGAAGTCACGCCGGAGTTCGGTTCCAACGGCCGCAACTCGACAAGAAACAGGTGGGAAGATGAGATGTGTCGGGAAGTGAGAGACAATGCATCTGAGCTATTCCTCCAGTTACAGAGGGGATGCATCGTCCGTTCATGAATAGAAACGATGGGTTGCTTCAGTGACCAGGAGTCCAGGATTGTAGCGTGCCAAGTAAAAACTGAATCTAAGGAAATGACAGATCGGTTCAGTGACCAAAATAATGGCTGCGTATACTACTCCAAAGAAAAATTGAATGACAGGTCGCTTCAGTTACCAGGATCGTTGTGTACTAAGGAAAAACCGAGTCCCATGATTGTTTGATAGAATTGTGTGGGCGTTAGCTGTAGGGTTAATGATGATGTGGCTGCAAATGGAATCAATTTTTGCTTACATGGCATGGTTGCTAATGTGGACAGCTTGCATGTTGAGACAAATATCATAGTAGGGATGAACTATTTAGGTATTATATATTATAGATTATGTTACCCTGGCTCCCTATAGAAGGCGATCCGTCTGTCCAATGGCCCGAAGTACGCACCAAAAGCCCACCGGAACCTCTTGCATCTGGTCAACCCCACGACCTTGTCTCCATCCCGAGCGCCCACCATCTCCACCCTCGCGCGAGACGACCGCCGACTCCCTCCCGTGCGCCGCCGACCGCCGCCTCCCTCCCCCGTGCCGCCGGACACCGGCTCCCTCCCCCGTGCCGCCGGACACTGCCTCCCTCGCCCGCGCCGCCGGACGCCGCCTCCCTCCCCCGCCCTGCCGGATGGCGCCTCCCTCCCCCGCGCCGCCGGATGCCGCCTTCCTCCCCCGCAAAGCCGGATGACGCCTCCCTTCCCCATGTCGCCGGTCGCCGTCTCCTTTCCTTGCCCGCCGGACGCTGCCTCCTTCCCAGATCCCGCCGCCGCCCGCAACACAACCGGCACCATGGATGTCGCCCTGCACCAGATTCATGAGCTGCTTTCTCTCCACCGCCGCGTACATGCAGTTCAATGCTGCAACCATAGGCTGTTCAATCTCTCCATCGTGGACACGCCCCTCTACCTCCTGGTTGCCACTCATCCCGGTGTGGCCAGGCCGTTTGGGTTTGCCGCCGCTGCGATCAGCAGTCCAACCCGGCGGCCCCCGGCCGTTCACCGTCGCAGCTCCTAGGCCGACTGTGTTGAGCCACCTTCCGCCGCACCTTGGGCTCCCGTATGCGTCCCCTACCCCAGCAGGTGCACACGCCCTGCCCACCGTTCCCCTGTGTTGTTCTTTTGACCTTGAACTATATAGGATACAACTTTTATTTGATTTTTAGTTCACCTTTTGCATTCTTTTCAGTTCATAAACTTTAATGTATTGATGAAATACTGAAATATCATATGTGCACTCTACGTATTTGTTCTTATGCTTATGAACAATTCTGCACTTGTGCTGTTATGCATCAGTTTTGGTCACCAAAAAAATGGAGGTTTAGATATGAAAAAATGGATTAGAGCACCATGCCCTCACCCAGATGTTTGAAAGAAATCATTGCTTTCAGTTCTAGTAAAATGTTTTTGTTTAAAACTGGACTGCCGATTCTTTCTGTAATGGGCTTTATATATTATCTTTCCTATGTCTTACTGTAGGAAAATATGGCGGCCTTCTGATGAGGACATCAATACCATTGTTACACCCACAACCCCTGCTGCTATACATACTAGACCAATTACTAGAGCTCGCGCACGCCAATTCAATTATCAGGTACTTTCATTTCTTGGTAACGATTATAATGTTCATGAGAATATGATGTTGCCTAAATTGGATACATTTGTTTTGCTTACAAATGAAGGGCCTAGCTTGGACAAGAAAGATGAACCTTGGAGCAAGTTCAAGCATGGAGATGATGGCATGCGCAAGGGGATCAAGAACAGAGTTATAAGTGATGAATTCAGGACTGTGAAGCCACCATAAGGAGTGCATGAAGCCTTGGATGAAATATACAAGATGCCACTTCATAAATTTCATCCAGAGGCTATTCTAGGTGCTGCGTCACCTTATTATTGGGCCAGGCCCATGTATTTTCGAAATACTTAAGTATATGCTATTTTTAAAGTTAGTATGTGTGGGGAAACAAGAGTTAGGGTTTGTTTCATACCCCTCCTCCAAGGGCCACGAAATTTCCCCCTCTTCCTCCATATATACAGCCCTTAGGGCGTCATTTAGACTTTGGGTTTTGTTTAGATTAAAAGTTCTCCATAGCTGCAACTTCGCGTACTTCATTTGTGTCCAACGACCAGACCAAGACGTCACAGAACCCCACCTTCATTAATAAAGCTTTCCTCTTTTATTCGCAATATCCAGATTGCAATCTCAGTTTCTTGCTTGTTCTTCGTTTGCTCGCAGGAAGTAGACCCTCGTGGTCAGGTTGATCGTGCTCCGGCGTGGTCAATAACCCTCTGAAGTTGGTTTAGCGATTGCTAAGGTGCGACGTCTTTGCACGTTCGTAGTCGGCTCGTCAAAGTCGACTCTCACAAAAAATGATATATATCTCATCGAAACATCGGGACACCTTCTCCTATATCAAGTGGTATCAGATTTCTAGGTTGCTCAGTGAGATTTTACAGTTTTTCGTAGTTTAGATCGAGTCTGCTCTTCATACCTACAGTCCACGAAAAAGCCAAAAAAATTAGGGTTAGTTCATCATATCTGAACCAATCTGGGCCTTTGCATAATCTTTTCTGTATTTGCTTTGTTGAATTTGCGGTTGCATCGTCGTGTCAAGTTGGTGGTCTTAGTGTCTAGTCCTTTAGAGTTTCGAGTTCTGTTCACAGGTTGTCACGTCGCCGCTGCCATATATCACCACCGCATCATCATCATCGTTACTGCCATATACCACCACCACACCAACTTCATCGTCGTCGCCTGATACGTCTCCGTCGTGTCTATAATTTTTGATTGTTCCATGCCAATATTATTCAACTTTCATATACTTTTTGGCAACTTTTTATATTATTTTTGGGACTAACATATTGATCTAGTGCCCAGTGCCAGTTCCTGTCTGTTGCATGTTTTTGGTTTCGCAGAATATCCATATCAAACGGAGTCCAAACGGGATAAAAATGGACGGAGCTTATTTTTGGAAAATATGGAAAATTCGGAAGGAAAATCAACGCGAACCAGTGCGCGAGGTGGTCACGAGGCAGGGGGGTGCGCCCCCCTAGGGCGCGGCCCTACCCTCGTGAGCCCACCGTAAGGCGGTTGACGCTCTTATTTTGCCGCAAGAAAGCTAATATTCGGAAAAAAATCACGGCAAAGGTTTCAGGCCAATCGGAGTTACGGATCTCCATATATATACGAAACGGTGAAAGCGAGCCAGAACAGAACGCAGAACCAGAGAGAAACAGAGAGATAGATCCAATCTCGAAGGGGCTCTTGCCCCTCCCATGCCATCGAGGCCAAGGACCAGAGAGGAAACCCTTCTGCCATCTAGGGAGGAGGTCAAGGAAGAAGAGGAGGCCATCATTATCATCATCACTGCGATCTTCACCAACACCTCCGCCATCTTCACCAACATCTCCATCACCTTCCCCCCTCTATCTATAGCGGTCCACTCTCCCGCAATCCGCTGTACCCTCTACTTGAACATGGTGCTTTATGCTTCATATTATTATCCAATGATGTGTTGCCATCCTATGATGTTTGAGTAGATTTTTGTTGTCCTATCGGTGGTTGATGAATTGCTACGATTGATTTAATTTGCTTGTGGTTATGTTGTTGTCCTTTGGTGCCCATCATATGATTGCGCGCATGGATCACACCATAGGGTTAGTTGTATGTTGATAGGACTATGTATTGGAGGGCAAGAGTGACAGAAGCTTCAACCTAACATAGAAATTGATGCATACGGGATTGAAGGGGGACCAATATATCTTAATGCTATGGTTGGGTTTTACCTTAATGAACATTAGTAGTTGCGGATGCTTGCTAATAGTTCCAATCATAAGTGCATAGAATTCCAAGTCAGGGATGACATGCTAGCAGTGGCCTCTCCCACATAATACTTGCTATCGGTCTAGTAAAGTAGTCAATTACTTAAGGGACAATTTCGCAACTCCTACCACCACTTTTCCACACTCGCTATATTTACTTTATTGTTTCTTTATCTAAACAGCCCCTACTTTTTATTTACGTACTCTTTATTATCTTGCAAAACCTATCCAACAACACCTACAAAGTACTTCTAGTTTCATACTTGTTCTAGGTAAAGCGAACGTCAAGCGTGCGTAGAGTTGTATCGGTGGTCGATAGAACTTGAGGGAATATTTGTTCTACCTTTAGCTCCTCGTTGGGTTCGACACTCCTACTTATCGAAAACTTTTGCGATCCCCTATACTTGTGGGTTATCAAGACCTTTTTCTGGCGTCGTTGCCGGGGAGCAATAGCGTGGGTTGAATATTCTCGTGTGTGCTTGTTTGCTTTATCACTGTGTAATTTTTATTTACTGTTCTTAGTTGTTTTCTATCTTTAGTTATGGGTAGGAAACGCAAAATACCAAAAAATTAGTTGTACCTACTGAACCAATGGTTGAAGAACCAATCAAAATCTATCACATTGCTGAAGCTTTTTACTTGGATCATCTTCGATCCCTTTGTGCTCGTGCCGAAACCCCAACTAGCTTAGTTGAGGGCAAATCTTTAGATGAGCATGCTTGTTATGTGCGACACCGTATATCTGAAAAAGGGAAATTATTATGGAGTCAAATTCAACATTTGCAATGCTATGCTTGGAATTTATGTGAAATATATGATTTTACTTATTGTTCTGAAAACCCTAAGAAACACCTTCCCTACCAATATGAGTTTATTGATAATGGAATCTTATCTTCATATGCTAAGGGTGTTTATAATTACTATGATGTTCAACAAATTGAAGAATTTGTTGCTTTTAAGGGTGCTTTTGAAATTGCTTCTTTGATTGAAAAGTATGATGCTACTCTTTACAAATCTAATTTTTTTGCCATATCTAAATATTGCTATGATAATTATGCTTCTAATGCCTATGTTGAACCATATATTGAGTACTACTCCGCTGTCCAAGAAGAGACTAATATTTTGCAGGAGTCTATGGAAGAAGAAATTGATGAAACTGTGAGCTCATTGGATGAAAAAGATGAGGAGGAGAGCGAAGAACAAAAGGAGGAAGAGCGGATAAGCTACCCATGCCCAGCTTCTAATGAGAGTAACTCTTCAACTCATACATTGTTTAATTTCCCTTCGTGCTTACCGGAGGATGATTGCTATGATGATTATTATGATCCCGTTGATTCTTTTGAAATATCCCCTTTTGATGATGCTTGCTATGCTTGTGGCCAAAATGCCAATATGAATGATGCTTATATAGATGAACTTGCTATAGTTCCTTATGTTAAACATGAAATTGTTGCTCTTGCACCCACGCATGATAGTCCTATTATCTTTTTGAATTCTCCTGACTACACTATATCGGAGAAGTTTGCACTTATTAAGGATTATATTGATGGGTTGCCTTTTACCGTTGCACATGATGATTTTGATGAATATAATATGCGTGTGCTTTCTACTCCTACTTGCAATTATTATGAGAGATGAACTATATCTCCACCTCTCTATGTTTCCAATATGACAAAATTGCAAGAAACTGTTTATACTATGCATTGGCCTTTGCTATGTGTGCATGAATTGTTCTTTTATGACATGCCGATGCATAGGAAGAGAGTTAGACTTCGTCATTACATGATATATGTTACCTTGTGCTCACTAGTAAATTACAAATCATTGCTAATTAAAATTGGCTTTGATATACCTTGGGATCCGGGTGGATTCATTACTTGAGCACTATATGCCTAGCTTAATGGCTTTAAAGAAAGCGCTGCCAGGGAGACAACCCGGAAGTTTTAGAGAGTCATTTATTTCTGTTGAGTGCTTTCATATAGTTTAAAAACAACAAAAATAAATAGGGGAACCCAAAACTTTTCAAAAAGGAAAGTGATAGTGAGAAAGACAAGCACTGTTGAAGTGGGAGAGCTCCTTGAACTTTGTTCATGCTCACGGCAACTTTGTGAATCTTGATTACAGAAAATTTTCAACAAAAATAATTATCCCCTTGTACAATTCCATTGTATTATAAAAATAATGTGCCAAGGTTTGCCTTTAGGATGTTTACATTTGCTTGATGGTTTGTACGGTGCAGGACAGAAACTTTGGCTGTAGTGCGCTATTTTACATTTTTAGCTGGAACGTCAAATGGTTCTGATTCTTTTTGCACTGTCTTCCTATACAAATTGTTTATTTTTACTAATTTGGGTAGAATTTTTCAAGTATCATAAGTATGGTGAATGTTTAGATTCCTAAAGACTGTTATGTTTTAGACAGATTCTGTTTTTGATGCATAGTTTGCTTGTTTTGATGAAACTATCAATTTATATCAGTGGATTAAGCCATGAAAAAGTTATACTACAGTAGAAACAATGCAAAAAAAATATGAATTGGTTTGCAACAGTACTTAGAGTAGTGATTTGCTTTATTATACTAACGGATCATACCGAGTTTTCTGTTGAAGTTTTGTGTGGATGAAGTGTTCGATGATCGAGAAGGTCTCGATGTGAGAAGAAGGAAGAGAGGCAAGAGCTCAAGCTTGGGGATGCCCGAGGCACCCCAAGTAAATATTCAAGGAGACTCAAGCGTCTAAGCTTGGGGATGCTGGGGAGGCATCCCCTCTTTCTTCAACAAGTATCAGTATGTTTTCAGATTCGTTTCGTTCATGCGATATGTGCAATCTTGGAGTGTCTTTTGCATTTAGTTTTCATTTTTATTTTATGCACCATGCTGGTATGAGATAGTCCTTGGTTGATTTATAGAATGCTCTTTGCACTTCACTTATATTCTTTGAGTATGGCTTTATAGAATACTTCATGTGCTTCACTTATATCATTTGAAGTTTGGATTGCCTGTTTCTCTTCACTTAGACAACCGCCATTTGTAGAATGCTCTTTTGCTTCACTTATATTTGTTAGAGCATGGGAATATCTTTTGTAGAAAGAATTAAACTCTCTTTCTTCACTTATATCTATTTAGAGAGATGACAGGAACTGGTCATTCACATGGTTAGTCATAAAATCCTACATAAACTTGTAGATCGCTGAATATGATATGTTTGATTCCTTGCAATAGTTTTGCGATATAAAGATGGTGATATTAGATTCATGCTAGTGGGTAGTTGTGGATTGTAGAAATACTTCTGTTGAAGTTTGTGATTCCCGTAGCATGCACGTATGGTGAACCGTTATGTGATGAAGTCGGAGCATGATTTATTTATTGATTGTCTTCCTTATGAGTGGCGGTCAGGGACGAGCGATGGTCTTTTCCTACCAATCTACCCCCCTAGGAGCATGCGCATAGTACTTTGTTTCGATGACTAATAGATTTTTGCAATAAGTATGTGAGTTCTTTATGACTAATGTTGAGTCCATGGATTATACGCACTCTCACCCTTCCAACATTGCTAGCCTCTCTAGTAGTGGGCAACTTTCGCCGGTACCATAAACCCACCATATACCTTCCTCAAAACAGCCACCATACCTACCTATTATGGCATTTCCATAGCCATTCCGAGATATATTGCCATGCAACTTTCATCGTCATCATATACATGACTTGAGCATTCATTGTCATATTGCTTTGCATGATCGTAAGATAGCTAGCATGATGTTTTCGTGGCTTGTCCGTTTTTGGATGTCATTGCTACGCTAGATCATTGCACATCCCAGTACACCGCCGGAGGCATTCATATAGAGTCATATCTTTGTTCTAGATATCGAGTTGTAATATTAAGTTGTAAGTAAATAAAAGTGTGATGATCATCATTATTAGAGCATTACCCCAGTGAGGAAAGGATGATGGAGACTATGATTCCCCCACAAGTCGGGATGAGACTCCGGACGAAAAAAATAAAAAATATAAAAAAAATAAAAAAAAGAAAGGCCAAAAAAGGAGAAGGCCCCCAAAAAAAGAAAAAAAAATGAGAAAATAAAAAAAATGAGAGAAAAAGCGAGAAGGGGCAATGTTACTATCCTTTTACCACACTTGTGCTTCAAAGTAGCACCATGTTCTTCATATAGAGAGTCTCTTGAGTTATCACTTTCATATACTAGTGGGAATTTTCATTATGGAACTTGGCTTGTATATTCCAACGATGGGCTTCCTCAAATTCCCTAGGTCTTCATGAGCAAGCAAGTTGGATGCACACCCACTTAGTTTCAGTTTGAGCTTTCATATACTTATAGCTCTAGTGCATCCGTTGCATGGCAATCCCTACTCACTCACATTGATATCTATTGATGGGCATCTCCATAGCCCGTTGATACGCCTAGTTGATGTGAGACTATCTTCTCCTTTTTGTCTCCTCCACCATCATATTCTATTCCACCTATAGTGCTATGTCCATGGCTCACGCTCATGTATTGCGTGAAAGTTGAAAAGGTTTGAGAACGTCAAAAGTATGAAACAATTGCTTGGCTTGTCATAGGGGTTGTGCATGATTTGAATATTTTGTGTGGTGAAGATGGAGCATAGCCAGACTATATGATTTTGTAGGGATAACTTTCTTTGGCCATGTTATTTTGAAAATACATGATTGCTTTATTAGTATGCTTGAAGTATTATTGTTTTTATGTCAAATGATAGACTATTGCTTTGAATCACTCGTGTCTTAATATTCATGCCATGATTAGACATATGATCAAGACTATGCTAGTTAGCATTCCACATCAAAAATTATTATTTTTATCATTTACCTACTCGAGGACGAGCAGGAAATAAGCTTGGGGATGCTGATACGTCTCCGTCGTATCTATAATTTTTGATTGTTCCATGCCAATATTATTCAACTTTCATATACTTTTTGGCAACTTTTTATATTATTTTTGGGACTAACATATTGATCCAGTGCCCAGTGCCAGTTCCTGTCTGTTGCATGTTTTTGGTTTCGCAGAATATCCATATCAAATGGAGTCCAAATGGGATAAAAATGGATGGAGCTTATTTTTGGAAAATATGGAAAATTCGGAAGGAAAATCAATGCGAACCGGTGCCCGAGGTGGTCACGAGGCAGGGGGTCGCCCCCCCTAGGGCGCGCCCCCTACCCTCGTGAGCCCACCGTAAGGCAGTTGACGCTCTTCTTTTGACGCAAGAAAGCTAATATTCAAAAAAAAATCACGGTGAAGGTTTCAGGCCAATCGGAGTTACAGATCTCCATATATATACGAAACGGTGAAAGAGGCCAGAACAGAACGCAGAACCAGAGAGAAACAGAGAGATAGATCCAATCTCGGAGGGGCTCTCGCCCCTCCCATGCCATGGAGGCCAAGGACCAGAGGGGAAACCCTTCTCCCATCTAGGGAGGAGGTCAAGGAAGAAGAGGAAGAAGGGGCCCCTCTCCCCCTCTCCTCCGGTGGCGCCGGAACGCCATCGTGGCCATTATCATCATCATCACTGCGATCTTCACCAACACCTCTGCCATCTTCACCAACATCTCCATCACCTTCCCCCCTCTTTCTACAGCGGTCCACTCTCCCGCAACCCGCTGTACCCTCTACTTGAACATGGTGCTTTATGCTTCATATTATTATCCAATGATGTGTTGCCATCCTATGATGTCTGCGTAGATTTTCGTTGTCCTATCGATGGTTGATGAATTGCTATGATTGATTTAATTTGCTTGTGGTTATGTTGCTGCCCTTTGGTGCCCATCCTATGATTGCGCGCGTGGATCACACCATAGGGTTAGTTGTATGTTGATAGGACTATGTATTGGAGGGCAAGAGTGACAGAAGCTTCAACCTAGCATAGAAATTGATGCATACGGGATTGAAGGGGGACCAATATATCTTAATGCTATGGTTGGGTTTTACTTTAATGAACATTAGTAGTTGCGGCTGCTTGCTAATAGTTCCAATCATAAGTGCATAGAATTCCAAGTCAGGGATGACATGCTAGCAGTGGCCTCTCCCACATAATACTTGCTATCGGTCTAGTAGTCAATTTCTTAAGGGACAATTTCGCAACTCCTGCCACCACTTTTCCACACTCGCTATATTTACTTTATTGTTTCTTTATCTAAACAGTCCCTACTTTTTATTTACGTACTCTTTATTATCTTGCAAACCTATCCAACAACACCTACAAAGTACTTCTAGTTTCATACTTGTTCTAGGTAAAGCGAAAGTCAAGCGTGCGTAGAGTTGTATCGATGGCCGATAGAACTTGAGGGAATATTTGTTCTACCTTTAGCTCCTTGTTGGGTTCGACACTCTTACTTATCGAAAACTGTTGCGATCCCCTATACTTGTGGGTTATCATCGCCATATACCACCACCACATATTTACAACCAATCCGAGTCCATATACACCACCACATATCCGCAGCCATCATGCCAATTCGAGTCCACCTACAATATATATATCTGCCACTAGTCCGAGTTCCACCAGATTCATTTCCGCTACCAGTCCGAGTTCCACCAGATTCATCTCCGCCACCAGTCCTAGTCCGAGTCCAGTATTTTGTTAATCTGTTTTGGATTTCCAGATCACTCCATACCCCGAGTCGTGACAGAGTAGGACTCTCGAACTTTTGTGCTACCTGCAGTAGAAAAATAGTTCCAGTTTAAAAAAAACTAAGTCTGGAAAATTCTGGCTAGGCAGTTTTTAGACCATTTGAAGACTTTTTCAAAAAAAAATTGTTGCAGAGCAAAAAAAAGGAAAAAAAGTGCAAAAAAGTGAAGAAAGGGAAAAAAATCCAGAGCGTGCTCCTCCCTTGTTTACGTGCAGCGCCGTGATTTATTTAGTGTTCTAGGCTCGCGTCTCTAGCACGGTCTAGCCTAGGACCAGCACAGTACCGTCGTTGAGCGTTTATTCAACTTCGCATCTCTGAATTGATTATTGCTGACCCTTTTTGCTACCATATTGTAGTCCTCCCCAGCTCTACATACATCTACGTCGTGCATTTGACTCTCCCTAGTAATCGCTCTATCCAAGCTTTGAGAGTTCTGACTACAACAGTTGCCGTTCACCGCCTGCTGCTGGGTAAGAACTGGTAAGAACTTGAGATTTTCTTGACGGTTTTGTGACACCCACCACCACCTCTTGTTAGTAGTCTATAGTATCATATTCTTGTGTGTTTCTATTGCTGCTAACCATGGCAACATCACAAGCCGACGAGACTGACTGGGAGAACATGACAAATAAGGAGTTGCATGATAAATTTCAGCAAATGATGAGTGGACAGGTGCAAGATGTGCTAAACAGATTTGAAGAGGCCATGGATAAGATAGATGGCATGGAGAAGACATTCGAAACAAAGCTCGATAACAAGTTTAATTAATTGCTCGCGCATCTTCCACCACCAGCACCGGATGCACCTAACGCACCTCTAAAACAACAACAACAACAACAACAACAACAACGACGACGACGACTACCTCCATGTCACGAAATAGCCCTCCGCCGAGCGAGCCATGTCCCTCTTGCGCCTGGCCAAACTGTTGATGCTGCTGTTGATTCATCTGTGGCTCCTGCTGCTGATGCGGAGGAGGAGGATTATGTGGGAGATTACGAGGATGAGGTTGATCAAAATCATAACTACGTGCAACCACTAGCACCACAACCACCTGGTCGTCCACATGCAAATAATGGCAATGGTAGGGCTCCCCCTCAGGTACGTGATCATGACCATCTCCCTAAACTAAAATTGAATATTCCACCATTTGAGGGTAGATATGTTCCTGATATATATATCTTACTTGGGGGTTAGAAACTGAACAACGATTTACATGTTTACAATATCCTGAGGAGAGACGTGTTCCTGCTGCTGTTTGTGCTTTCACTAGCTTTGCATGTGTTTGGTGGTCTGAACATTGTAGATTATATCCTATTCCAGCTACTTGGGCTGCTTTGAAAACCGCTATGCATACTCGTTGGGTTCCACCATATTATCAACGTGAATTACTTCAAAAATTACAGTGTTTAAGACAAGGAAAAAATTCTATAGAAGAATATTATCAGGAAATACAAACTGGCATGATTAGATGTGGTATTGTTGAGGAGAATTATAATATGCTTGAACATTTTATGGGTGGATTAAATAGAGAGATTCAGACCATTCTAGAGTATAAGGAGTATACTAATATCACTCGTTTATTCCATCTTGCTTGTAAAGATGAACGTGAAGTGCAGGATCGACAGGCATTGGCGCGAACTAATTTTTCTGCAGGTCGACCTTCATCATGGACACCACGTGCATCCTCTACTTCCACTGCACCAGCACCTCCAGCCGTGATACAAGAAAGAAGACACAACCACCACTATCTGCCAAGAGCACACCTGTCGGGCCTGCGCAGAGCTCTTCTTCTTCCATGGCATCAACATGGCACACAAGTGATATATTTGTCGACGTTGTAAGGGAAGAGGACATTTTGCGAGAGAATGCAAATCTCAGCGTGCGATGATTCCTACTGAGGATGGTGGGTATGAGTCCGCTAGTGACTATGATGAGGAGACTTTGGCTCTTATTACACGTGAAGAACACGGTGGAAATGATTCTGATCATGAGACGCAATACATGGCTCCTGAAGATGTTGACAGGTATGAATGTTTAGTTTCTCAACGTGTTTTGAGTGTGCAAGTCACACAAGCTGAGCAAAATCAGAGGCACAATTTTTTCCATTCAAAGGGAGTTGTGAAGGAACGTTCTGTTCGCGTCATCATAGATGGATGGAGCTGCAACAACTTGGCTAGCATGGAGATGGTGGAGAAGCTATCTCTCACCACAAGACCACATCCACATCCTTACTACATCCAATGGTTCAACAACATATGCTGATTATGTTGATTGTGATGTGGTACCCATGCAAACATGTTCCTTATTACTTGGTAGACCATGGCAATTTGATAAAAATTCTGTACACCATGGTAGAAATAATCAGTATGCTCTTGTTCATAAGGATAGCCATATTACTTTGCTTCCTATGACTCCTGAATCCATTTTGAAAGATGATATTAATAGAGCTAATAAAGCAAAACAGGAGAAAAATAAGAGTGAAAATCAGATTGTGGCAAAAGAGTTTGAGCAACAAATGAAACCTAATAATCAACCATCTAGTGTTGCTTCTGAAATTAAATTGAAAAGTGCATGTTTACTTGCCACAAAATCTAATATTGATGAGCTAGATTTCAACAAATATGTTTGCTATGCTTTTGTGTGCAAAGAGGCATTATTTTCATTCGAGGACGTGCCTTCCTCTTTGCCCCTGCTGTCACTAACATTTTGCAGGAGTTCGCTGACGTCTTCCCACAAGACGTGCCACCGGGATTACCACCTATTCGAGGGATTGAGAATCAAATTGACTTAATTCCCGGTGCATCGCTACCCAACCGTGCACCATACTGTACCAATCTAGAGGAGATGAAGGAGATTATGCGTCAAGTACAGGAGCTGCTCGACAAAGGTTACATACGCGAATCTCTTAGTCCTTGTGATGTTCCTATTATACTAGTGCCTAAAAAGGATGGTACGTCGCGTATGTGTGTTGATTGTAGAGGCATTAATAATATTACCATTAATTATCGTCATCCTATTCCTAGGCTAGATGATATGCTTGATGAATTGAGTGGCTCTACAATTTTCTCCAAAGTTGATTTGCGTAGTGGATACCATAAAATTTGTATGAAATTGGGAGATGAATGGAAAACAACATTTAAAACTAAGTTTGGTTTATATGAGTGGTTAGTCATGCCTTTTGGGTTAACTAATGCACCTAGTACTTTCATGAGACTAATGAACGAAGTTTTACATGCTTTCATTGGATGATTTGTGGTAGTCTATTTTTGATGATATACTGATTTATAGCAGATCTTTGGAGGAACATTTGGAACATTTACATGTTGTTTTTATTGCTCTACGTGATGCACGTTTGTTTGGTAACCTTCGGAAGTGTACCTTATGCACCGATCGAGTATCTTTTCTTGGCTATGTTGTTACTCCACAGGGAATTGAAGTTGATAAAGCCAAGATTGAAGCTATTGAGAGTTGGCCGAGCCCAAAACGGTCATATAAGTGAGGAGTTTTCTTGGCCTCGCTGGATTCTATAGGTGTTTTGTGCGAGATTTCAGCACCATTGCTGCGCCTCTCAATGAGCTTAGAAAGAAGGATGTGCCTTTTGTTTGGGGTACCGCACATGAAGAAGCCTTCACGGTATTGAAAGATAAGTTGACACATGCTCCTTTACTCCAACTTCCTGATTTTAATAAGACTTTTGAGCTTGAATGTGATGCTAGTGGAATTGGATTAGGAGGTGTGTTATTACAATATGGCAAACTTGTTCCATACTTTTCTGAAAAATTGTGTGGGCCTAGTCTGAACTATTCTACTTATGATAAAGAATTATATGTTCTTGTTTGGACCTTAGGAACACGGCAAAACTATTTATGGCCCAAGGAATTTGTTATACATTCTGATCATGAATCTTTGAAACACATTAAAAGTCAAGCAAAACTGAACCATAGACATGCTAAATGGGTTGAATTCATTGAGACTTTCCCTTATGTCATTAAACACAAGAAGGGTAAAGAAAATGTTATTGCTGATGCTTTGTCTCGTTGTTATACTATCCTTTCACAACTTGACTTTAAAATATTTGGTTTGGAGACCATAAAAGATCAATTTGTGCATGATGCTGAATTTAAAGATGTATTGCAGAATTGTAAGGAAGGGAGAACTTGGAACAAGTTCATTCTTAACGATGGATTTGTGTTTCGTGCTAACAAGCTATGCATGCCAACTAGCTCCGTTCGGCTTTTGTTGTTGCAGGAGGCGCATGGAGGAGGATTAATGGGACACTTTCGCATCAAGAAGACGGAGGATATACTTGCTACACATTTCTTTTGGCCAAAGATGAGACGGGATGTTGAGCGTTTTGTTGCTCGCTGCACTACATGTCAAAAAGCTAAGTCACGACTCAATCCTCATAGTTTATATATGCCTTTGCCTGTACCTAGTGTTCCTTGGGAGGATATATCTATGGACTTTGTTTTAGGTTTACCTTGAACAAAGAAGGGGAGGGATAGCATATTTGTTGTCGTGGATAGGTTCTCGAAAATGGCACACTTTATACCATGTCATAAAATCGATGATGCTGTTAATGTTGCTGATTTGTTCTTTCGTGAAATTATACGGTTGCATGGTGTGCCAAATACTATTGTTTCAGATCGTGATACTAAATTTCTTAGCCACTTTTGGAGATGTTTATGGGCTAAGTTGGGGACTAAACTGCTTTTTAGTACTACTTGTCACCCCCAAACTGATGGACAAACTAAAGTAGTCAATAGAACATTGTCTACTATGCTTCGGGCTGTTTTGAAGAATAACAAGAAAATGTGGGAAGAATGCTTGCCTCATATTGAATTTGCTTATAATCGTTCATTGCATTCTACTACTAAGATGTGCCCTTTTTGAAATTGTGTATGGTTTCCTACCTCGTGCACCTATTGATTTGTTGCCTCTTCCATCTTCGGAGAAGATTAACTTGATGCTAAAGAACATGCTGAATTGATTTTAAAAATGCATGAGTTAACTAAGGAAAACATTGATCGCTAGAATGCTAAATATAAACTTGCTGGAGATAAGCGTAGAAAACATGTTGTGTTTGCACCTGGAGATCTTGTTTGGTTACATTTGCGTAAGGATAGATTTCCTAATTTGCGGAAATCAAAGCTAATTCCACGTGCTGATGGTCATTTTAAGGTGTTAGAGAAAATAAATGATAATGCATATAAACTTGAGCCGCCTGCAGATTTTGGGGTTAGTCCCACTTTTAACATTGCAGATTTGAAGCCTTATTTGGGTGAGGAAGATGAACTTTCGTCGAGGACGACTTCATTTCAAGAAGGGGAGGATGATGAGGACATCAATACCATTGTTACACCCACAGCCCCTGCTACTATACATACTAGACCAATCACTAGAGCTCGCGCACGCCAATTGAATTATTAGGTACTTTCGTTTCTTGGTAACAATTATAATGTTCATGAGAATATGGTGCTGCCTAAATTGGATACATTTGTTTTTCTTACAAATGAATGGCCTAGCTTGGACAAGAAAGATGAACCTTGGAGCTAGTTCAAGCATGGAGATGATGGCATGCGCAAGGGGATCAAGAACGGAGTTACAAGTGATGAATTCAGGACTTTGAAGCCACCATAAGGAGTGCATGAAGCCTTGGACGAAATATACAAGATGCCACTTCATAAATTTCGTCTAGAGGCTATTCTAGGTACTGCGTCACCTTATTATTGGGCCAGGCCCATGTATTTTTTGAAATACTTAAGTATAGGCTGTTTTTAGAGTCCGTATGTGTGGGGAAACACGAGTTAGGGTTGGTTTCGGGCCCCTCCTCCAAGGGCCACGAAATTTCCCCCTCTTCCTCCATATATACATCCCTTAGGGCGTCGTTTAGACTTTGGGTTTTGTTTAGATTAAAAGTTCGCCATAGCTGCAACTTCGCGTACTTCGTTTGTGTTCAATGACCAGACCAAGACGTCACAGAACCCCACCTTGATCAATAAAGCTTTCATCTTATATTCGCAATATCCAGATTGCAACCTCAATTTCTTGCTTGTTCTTCGTTTGCTCACAGGAAATAGACCCTCGTGGTCAGGTTGATCGTGCTCCGGCGTGGTCAATAACCCTCGGAAGTTGGTTTAGCGATTGCTAAGGTGCGACGTCTTCGCACGTTCGTAGTCGGATCGTCAAAGTCGACTCCCACAGAAAAGATATCTATCTCATCGCAACATCGGGATACCTTCGCCTCTGTCACCTTCAACAAGTAATCTTTCTCTAACGGGCATCGTATGCCTGCGCCACCGAGAGCCTGATCCTACTTGCTGCGTGCTCACGGCGACCACAAGCATCGTAAGAAAAAGGCTTTGGTGTTCTTGTTTTGTGAAAATATAGCATGCAGAATGTTATAGAAAAATCTTGAAATTTGAGAGTGTCTTTTACCTCCTTGTGGTAATGTGATCATGTTCAGATTTTGCTTCAGTATTTCTCGATAAGATAAAAAATAAAGTTGTCAAGTGTATAGATACATAAGTTCAGTACATAGATTTTTGGTTTGGTCAATCTATAATCTACGGATTTTATTTGGCCTAGATTGCTAGATGTACTATCTTGTTGTGCCAAGGCAATCAAAAACATAAGTGTTTCTACTCTAATTCACCCCTGACACCTCGACAGTCGCCAGGCATGACATGCCTCCTCCCAAGGACATGCTCGCCTTCCTGCGCCTCCTGCCGGCAACGTGACCACTTCTCGTGGCAATGCGCCATGTGTGGCCCATGTTCCGGCTTCGCCCTCCGCGGCGTCAGCACGCAGGCCGTTCAACTCCACCACCTGAGGTCGTTCACCTCCGCCACCTGAGGCCATTCACCACCACCAGTCCCCGTCCAAGGCTGCCCCAACGACCCCGTTCGTTAACATCCCTGTCAACCCCGTGGAATTTTGTTTCTCTCAGCTTCAAAAAGAGGTTCAGTTCAAAACTTTGAACACCCAGAGGTTCGGTTCAGAACTTGCAATGTCTCCAAGAATGTTACTAGTGAATTGTTTCTGTTTGAGTTCATTTTGAATCCATGTGCCATTTTGCTATCTTTTAAAGGTGTTTGTTGTAATGCAAAAAATAGTTTGTAATACCAAAAAACAAACGCTAGCAAATAGTTCATGCTTAGAAAGTTTGTACGTTCATACATAGAAACTTAATAAGTTCAGGAAAAAATTGAAAACAAAAAGATGTTGACTGTACATTGATACCAATTTAGTTATCCATACCGAAGCGTTGATCTCTTATTTTTTTTATCAAAATAGGGGGCTTCTTGTCGAGAGCACACCAAATGGATCTCTGCTTCTGGCCACGGTGGGAACTCCACGTATGCTACTGGTGTTTTGCCATGCTGGACACCAAGCAGCGCACATGAGAAAGATTGCTCTGCTTTTGTAGTCACTGTCCTAGTTTGTTGGGCAAAATGAAAAGTACATTTGAAGGAAGATTGAGGCTTAAAGTTCAGAGACATTTTGAATAAAAGTGTTGATAGTGTAGTAGCAGAAAAACATAGGGCAGGTCTTGTTGTTTTGAACTTTTGGATGTGTATATCAATTTTCAATCAAGTAGCTTTTCAGATCAAAATGATGTAATGTTAGTCGCTATGTTGCTCAGTTCATGTGCAACCATTGGAGGAGTTCAAAAAATCAGAACTCGTCCATTCCCATAAAATTTTGTAAGTTTCATGTGTGTGCTGCTACAAATCTAAAATATTTTTCCAATCATACTAGTACTGATGCAATCACCTAAAAAAGTTGAAGAAAAAATATGTAAGTTTGGTGCATGTGCTGCAACAAATCTAAACTTCTTGTCTAGTCATTCTAGTGCTGATGAAGATCGAGCTGACTGAAATAATATACTTCTACCAGATAAATTCAAAATGAAGACCACTGCTAGCCCCAACCGTCTTGGTAGAAAAAGAAGTTCAAATTTTATGTGGAATAGGCCACCGTAACTCATGCCACTCGATTGGTTTGTTGTCCTTCCAACTAGTCATAGCAGTAAATGATGAATACAAGTAGATGATTGTGGTGTGTAGTAAAAATTCCTTCAAGTACATATGCAATCGAGCCAAGTTCAACATCGTCATATAAGAAGGTCCGCAGATATCATCACGAGGAATTCAGATTTTGAAAAGGTTCATATAAGAAACCACATGAAAATTCAGAGAACAATAATCAGATTCAAAGAGTACGAATGCTCCTGACAGGACTATAAGTCTTTGTGTACAAATATTAATGCACGAGAGAGAAAAAGTTAATAGCATTTCTGCCTATGGGTGTTTGTACTTATGCCTAGAAGACAAATATTGTGTTCCTAGCTCATCCAGTTTGTCTGAATAAGTTTATTTTCCTATATAAATGATTTTTCTAGTTGCAGAAGTTCATGTGCTACCCTAGATGAAGCTTCTGAAACCTCCAATGGCACTTCTAGGTCTAAAACTTGCATGTATCAGTGTGCATATTCAAACTGCACTAATTTTGGTGTGCTTGTGTTTGAAAAAACACCTATTACACATTTCTTGTTAAAAGTCGGTGTCTTTTCCTGATTGTTTTTGTTTACGGAAATGAAAATTATTTGTTACATGTTTCCTTTTTCATCCGTCCCTCTGATTGTTTTGGAGAACAGAGATGGGAGCAACCTGCAATTTGTGCTGCATGTTCACTGAAAAAGTTTGGATCCTGACCAGATAATTCTCACAAAAATAGTTTTGACTTGGTAGCATAATTTACTACACAAAAATATATGCAATTTGTACATTCCTTTACTGCCAATAATTACTTAGGTCCACATAGTTTCAGAACCGAATGTCAGAAAAAATGATGCCTTTTCAGTTACTGTACATTACTTGGCATTTGAGCCCTCACTATTGTTAGAATGTCAAAGCTAGTGTAATCCCTGTTGGGATGCTACTCTTCTGAATTTTGGTTCCCACACCAAAGTCTGGTGGTTTAGATATTTATTTTCAACAAGTACTGATAATAAAAACTAAAAGGTCACCCATCACAAAAGTTCACATAGCATTATACTTGTTTGTGTAGTATTGTTTAGCAAGTACAGAAGACATGCTCATCTAGTAAGTACAGAAGTTATGATCTTATTTCCACCGTTGGGGAACGCAGTAATTTCAAAAAAAATCCTACGCACACGCAAGATCATGGTCATGCATAGCAACGAGAGGGGAGAGTGTTGTCCACGTACCCTCATAGACTGTAAGCGGAAGCGTTATGACAACGTGGTTGATGTAGTCGTACGTCTTCACGATCGACCGATCCTAGTACCGAAAGTATGACACCTCCGCGGTTTGCACATGTTCGGCTCGGTGACATCCCACAAACTCACGATCCAGCAGAGTGTCGAGTGAGAGCTTCATCAGCACGACAGCGTGATGACGGTGATGATGATGCTACCAGAACAGGGCTTCGCCTAAGCACCGCTACGATATGACTGAGGTGGATTATGGTGGAGGGGGCACCACACACGGCTAAGAGATCAATGATCAATTTGTGTGTCCTAGGGTGCCCCCTACCCCCTTTTATGAAGGAGCAAGGGGGTCGGCCGGCCCTAGTGGCGCGCCAAGGGAGGAGGTATCCTGCTCCTAGTAGGAGGTGGATTCCTCCATTCCAAGTCCTACTAGGAGGAGAAGGGGAAGGAAGGAAGGGAGAGGAGGAGAAGGAAAGGGGGGGGGGTGCCCTCCTCACTAGTCCAATTCGGATTCCCTAGGATCCGAGGAGGTTGAGAAGCCAGGTGCGCGGTGCGCCAGTGAGGGCCATGGGAAGCTAGTTGGCCATTACCTTGTCGTCGCCCCGGGCCTTAACGATGGCCTCGTCATACGCCGGCAGGAAAGCCCACGGGTCCGCCACGCCGTCATAGCACAGCGGCATCTCCGACTTGAACTTGGGTGGCCATTGCACCTGCCGCAAGGCGGGAGAAAGGGCCTGGAGCCCCCGAGTGCCACCGTGGGCCCCTGTAGATCTACCCGAAAGGGCGGCGCCAGCCATGGAGAATGGACGCGAAGATGGTGGAGCGTGAACCGACGGAAGGAAAACTACAGCGCACCCCTACCTGGCGCGCCAAATGTCGGGTTTCGGGTTCCGACAAAACCCTTAAGGTTCAAACACTTGGGTGTGCGTGAAGATCTCTCCCTCACTGATCATGCCCTCAAGCACTTCGCGATCTCAAAGGCTAGCCCGACGAACTCGCAACACAAGGGACACAAGATTTATACTGGTTCGGTCCACCGTTGTGGTGTAATGCCCTACTCCAGTGTGGTGTGGTGGATTGCCTCTTGGGCTGATAATGAACAGTACAAGGGGAAGAACAGCCTCCTGAGGAGAGGTGTTCTTGTGCTTGGTGTGTGTGAGGCTAAGGATGGAATGGCTCCGATCCAAGATTCGGTCGATCCCCTAGCTATGGTGGTGGCTAGTCCTATTTATAGAGGCCCTGGTCCTCTCCCCAAATTTTGAGCGGGAAGGGAGCCAACAACAACCAATTTGAAAGGGGACAATTAGTACAGCTTATCCTGACAAAAGTAGTCTTCACCTGCCAAAGGCTCTGGTGGTGACGCCGCCTTGGGCTCCATGGTGACCACCGTGTTGCCGTCCTACTAGTCTAGGTCTCATTGCACCGATATGGAAACCTTTGCTTGACGCCTCGGTACTCTTCGTCTACGCTTGCCTCCTTAGCACCAAATAGGAAACAAGGACACCGTGCGTGCTGGCACCCGCCTGGTCTCAATCGTCATGGATCATGTCATCTGAACCTCGCGAGGTTTGCCTGGCCTTGATCCCTCCGCCCCTCACGAGCCAGCCTGGTGAGGCCGCTCCTGAGGAGGTCTTATGTCGTCTGCCACGCGAGGGTCTTGAATGCTTGTTGGTGAAGATGGGCCGTACGGGCCCGCTTGGAAAGCCATGCCGTGGGCTGCAAGCAGGCAAGTCTGGGGACCCTCATTCCCAGAACGGCGACAATACTTATGACAGTTCTATGATGATAATTGTGACAAAACCCGGTATCATCATAGATGTGGTGGGCTCCTACTTCTATGATAAAAAAATCATGACAGAAAATGGGCTTTTCATCCTGGGCGGGCCGGAGACATAGCTGCATGACATTCTTTGGGCCGTCCATGATGGAAAAAACCGTGGTAGAAGCGAGGGCGAGGAAAATATCAGGGTGTTCCCGGTTATAGCGGGTGGTCGGGGCCGAGAGATGCACGGAGGTTTGCCTGTTTCTCTCGTACACGCACGCGAATGGGTGCGAGGCGTTGGTCTCTAACTGAACCCGAGCAAGGCGTTCGCCTACTGAACCCGAGCGATTGCACTACAGGCTATGCGTTACTGAACCCGAGCGATCGATCGATGGCTATTAACTAAACCCGATCGAGGGATTCCTTCTCTACTGCAGCTAACTAAAGCCGATCGATGCTGCCTCTGGATGAGCAGTGAGCGTTGCTGGGGGGGTTGGATGAACAGTTCCCGGTGGGGGTGGATGAATAGGACCCTGTGGTGTTGCCTCGGGATGAACAAGACCCCGATCGATCAAGTCGGTTGGGGCTGGATGAACAGGACCCTGTGGAGGGCTGGATGAACAGGACCACCCCGTGGAGGGCTGGATGAACAGTAGATGGTGGAGGGCTGGATGAACAGTAGCCCGTGGAGGGGTGGTTGAACAGGAGCCCGTGGAGAGGGCTGGTTGAACAGTAGTCGGTGGAGTAGCACGCGGTGGAGGCTGGATGAACAGGAGCCCATGGATGAACAGTCGCAGGTGGAGGCTGGAGGAGGTCGACGGTGGATGAACAGTAGCCCGTGGAGGCTGGAGGGGGTTGACGGTGGAGATGAACAGTATCTCGTGGAGTGTCGTTTTGCAGTACGCCACACCCCTCCCGATGAACAGGACCCCCGTTTCGACCGTAGCGCTCCAACACAAGTCCGTTTCCTCCATTTTGCAGTACGCCACACCCCTCCCGATGAACGGGACCCCCGTTTCGATCGTAGGAGGTCCGTTTCCTCCGTTTAGCGGTATGCCAGACCCCTCCCGATGAACAAGATCCCGTTTCGAACGTGTCCGGTCAAACACAAGGCCGTTTCCTCCGTTGTGCGGTACGCCATGCCTCGTTTCCATCGGCTGTTCCGTCCAAGCCCTCCCGATGAACACGACGACGCATTCCGTTCCGACCCAGCCGGTTGGCTCCCCATGAACACGACGATGACGCGGTTAATCCATTCTGACCCAGCCATGTACACGAGCCCTGGTCATACGTATGCGCGAGTAGGTGTTCGAGACCCCGCCCATATGTACATACGTTGCCATATTTTCTTTCATGCACACTGGCCGCTGTACGTACGTGTACGTGCTACGTGCACGCCTCTACTACGACATGTGCGCGCCTCTACATCGACCAGTAGGTACGTACACGTTCGCGACCAGAATGACATTGCTATGTATGCTTCGACTAGGTGGGTCTCGACTGTCAGGCACTTCCTTGCGTGCGAAGATGTAGCTGGTGGGTCCCATCAATCAGGGGGGCGAATTGTTATTTTTTTGCTAGGATGCACTTCCTTGCGTGCGAAGATGTAGCTGGTAGGTCCCAGTAGTCAGGGGGGAAATGTTGTTTTCGCAAAATACAGTTTCCCATCCGGTGGGTCCCTACTATCAGGTGGATGAATCATTATTTTCAGCGTAATAAGGAGGCACTTCCTTGCTGCGGTCGTGGACCCAGCTGTCAGCCTCTCCACGTACAGTCCATGTCCGATGGAATCCGTTCCTTGACCATGTTAACCACGCCGCCGAGAGCACCAGGGCAGTGAACGAGGGTGAGGCCTAGGAAGGGGACGACGCGGAGCCGGGGAAGACGCGACAGTGGATGCCCACACGTAGAGGAGTATGAGGGTTCACTAGTTCGCTGTAGTGTGAGGCTGTCATCGCCGCAGAATAACAGGGGGTGTGGGTGAGTAGAGGGATGGCCTGGCCAACGGTGGTAGTAGTAGGGGAGCGGTGAGGCCTCCGTGGCATCGCAGCCGGCCACGGGAGGCAGGAACACGAGGCACGACCGGCGCTGGTTTGGGCGGCTGGAGCAAGAAGACCAAAGGTTGAAAAAGCACTACGGCCGTTGGATGGAGATAGTACGGTCACTGGAGCTAGAATCATTCATATAGACTAAGTTGACAAAGCCCTACATCCTCGTCAACTTAGTAAGCCCACAAGTCAGCATCCCACTATACTACGTCCAAGCTAGCAGGGGGGTATTCATTTTTTTGTGTGTAATGAGGAGGCACTTCCTTGTGTGCGAAGATATAGCTGGTGGGTCCGAGCTATCAGCGGCGGTAACGTTTCTTTCGTGAAATACAGAGGCCCTTTCAGTGGGTCCCAGATGTCAGGTGGAGGAATCATTATTTTGCGCGTAATAAGGAGGCATTTCCTTGCGTGCGACCGTGGACCCAGCTGTTATCCTCTCCACTTACAGTCCACTTCAGATGCATGTCGGTTGTTGACCACATTGACCAGGCCGCGTCGAGAGCACCAGGGCGGTGGACGACGGCGAGGCCTAGGAAGGGAATGACACGGAGCCAGGGAAGACTCGGCAATTGTTTCCCATGCGGAGGGGAGTACGACTGTACGAGGGTTTACTGGTTCGTCCGCCGTCGCCGGAGAATAACAACAGGTGTGGGTGAGTAGAGGGATGGCTAGGCCAGCGATGGGAGTACGGTGGGGCGATGAGGCCTGCACGGCAGCATAGCCGGCCGCGGGGAGGAGGGAGCAGGCAGTCTCGCCGGCGCTTGTTTGAGCGGCTGGAGCAGGAAGAGCAGAGATTGAAGAAGCACGACGATCGTTGGATGGACATCCAACAATCACTGCTTGTGTGTCAACCTTTTTTTAGGAAAGCCCAAATCTATGGAAAAATAGCATACAACCCATCTGCCATTATTTCTAATAATTTACAGCCCATTTGGTAATTCTTAAGGTTTTTTTGAGCCCATATTCTTTTTGTTAGCATTACATGCCATATTGTGGCCACGGTTAAAAAAATATATGAAATTTTGCATATTTCGGTGCGGTCCGAACTGTTTTTAATCCCGAAATTTTGAGTCACATTCAAACTGATTTTAAAAATAAATGTATATCAATATAAAATCCAACAAATTGTCCAAGCATAAAATCAATGCAATTTAAAATCTCGAAATGAAAAAAAGAAATTTGAAACTAATTGCCGGTTTGATGCGTTTTAAAAATGTACAACCCATTTCTCATTACTGATAGGCCATTTTCTTGGCCAGCCGAATGAAGCTCTCCTCGTCTTGAAAGATTTGCAGCCCAACAGGCCTGACAAAGCGACTACCTTGGAAAATCACCAAAAAAAACTAGGTTGTGGCCGTGGACCCAGCTGTCAGCCTCTCCATGTACAGTACTCTTCCGATGGAAGTCGGTCGTTGATCACATTGACCACGCCGCGCCGAGAGCACCAAGGCGGTCGATGACAGCGAGGCCTAGGAAGGGGACGACGCGAAGCCGGGGAAGACGCGGTAGTGGATTCCCATGCGGAGAGGAGTACGAGGGTTCACTGGTTCGGCTGCGGTGTGAGGCTGCCGTCGCCGCAAAATAACAGGGGGTGTAGGTGAGTAGAGGGATGGCCTGGCCAACGGTGGGAGTAGTGGGGGGCGGTGAGGCATCCGCGGCATCGCAGCTGGCCACAGAAGGCAGGAGCATGAGGCACGACCGACGCTGGTTTGGGCGGCTGGAGCAAGAAGACTAGAGGTTGAAGAAGCATTACGGCCGTTGGATGAACATCATGCAGTAACTAGAGCTAGTATCATTCATATTGACTAAGTTGACAAACCCCTCTGTCCCCATCAACTTGGTAGGCCCACAAGTCAGCCTCCCACTATGCTGGGTTCCAGCTGGCAGGGGGAGTATTCATTCTTTTGTGCGTAATAAGGAGGCACTTCCTTGCGTGCGAAGATAGTTGGTGGGTCCGACCTGTCAGCGGGGGGGGCACATTTTTATTCGCGAAATACAGAGGCCCTTCTGGTGGGTCCCAGATGTCAGCTGGAGGAATCAAAGACTTGAGAAGGCGTATAGAACAAGCTAGTGTACCAATAAAGAGACGTTGCTGAGTTTTAGAAAAAAGAGAGACGTGCTCTTGTAGCTGGTTCAAATCCAAACCTAGACTATGACTATATATGGTGCTATGCTACTCTGCAAATAATGAAACTGACATATCCAACGGTCACTTCTCCTCTTCTGTACTTACTTTGCCTAGCATCAGAAGCTCTGCCCGCAGCAACCATGTCTGTTGGCTGCTCATCCACCTGCTCTTCAGCAGACAACAACCAGATATGCGCCAAGTCGCCACCTGTACCATCGCCTGTGGGTCTCATCACACCCCCGCCGGCACGCGCACCGCAGCCGGTTGCTCATCACAACCCGCTTCTGTTGGTGTTGTGCCACTACTTTGAATCATGCAGAGTCATCCGTCGCGTCTCAACCAAAATCCTCAACCCTGGCCGAGTCTTCTACAAATGCCCGAATCATGGGGTAATAATATGTTTAAGTGTTGTTCTGCTGCTTTCAGTTGCTGATTTTTTTAATAGTTTGGTTGATGACCTTCCAATTTGATTCATGCAAAAAAGGGAAGATTCGCGTGATTTGTATTTCTGGGAAGTTGCTGATGTGGGGGAGTGCAACTACGCTGATTACTTGGTTAGCCCAGGAATCCCAATACTAGCAGGTTGGGGTGTTGGACAAGTAACTGAAGGAACGGCAGAAGAGGAAGATGCAGTTCCTCTGACCATGGCCAAGCAACAGCTATTGAACGACCTTGATAGCAATGAGGAGATGAAAGAGCTTGTGAAGATAATGGGAAAAATTGATGTGCTCTGTAGGATGATTGTCTCTTTATTTGTAGTGTATGTAGCACTCGTTATGTATTCAGTGGCTATGCCACGAGCACTTTGCTGAAACTAGTAATGAATGAAACCTGTGTAGCAGGCTGGGCATAGTGTTGTGAATATCTAAAGATTTCTATTAACGGAAATCGGGGGGTATCCCCTTTTGCTCATAAATAAATAAATAGCAGAGGCCCTTTTGGTAATAAATAAATAAATTAGCAGAGGCCCTGTCGGTTCAGCTTTGTTCTCATTCGAAGATGTTGAGCAAATTGCAGTCCAACAGCAAACTATGTCATCAAATTCAAGTTTCACAGCCAAATATGAGTACAACTAAACAACAATGTCATCATGTTTTTGTCATCATACAATCACCAAACACAAATCAGCATACATAACAAGTGTCATTCTCACGGGAAAATACTAAACAACATGTTCATCAGGTTTCAGTTGTCATAGCAAACACAATTTCACATAGTTGATAAAAAACGTCTTCTGACAGGCAAATACGACAAAAGCAATGTAATCATCATCCGCAACAGCAGCGTCAACATCTTCACCATGTGTCTCAGTTTGAATCGTAATTCCCCATGGTGTCATCTTCTTCTTCGTCCTCAACGTCCTCGAAAGTTGGCTTCTTCTAGATCAACTCTTGTATGTCCATAACACGACAAGCAATCTTTTCGCCGGCGTCATTGACGTGATGGTTCTCAAAGATATTAGGAACATCTGCCTTATCTTGTACATCAGGAGCAGTGTAAGCATCATCTTGTAGTGCAACTTCATTAAACGAATTCCTCTGCTCAAACCTTTGCAATACTCTCCAGTCATCGCTACATGCAAATTTGACTTTCAAGAAAAATATATGTGTTGCTTGATTTGCCAAAATAGAAGGCTCGTTGGTATAGTATGCCGCCTTGACATTGATAGATTTGAAATAATCATCAGCTCTGGTTTTTGCGGTCCTGGAAAACTGGTTATACCAACGACAGCACAACAGAACCACACAACGATGATCCTCGAAACTGGAGATATACTGCAACTGAACAATGCCTGTTATGTTAGCATACATTTCAGTTGTCTCTTTGTCATACGTATCCGTGCTCATGATGGCATTGCTTTGTGTCTTCCTGCCTTCGTCTAGTGCAAGAGTTTTGTAGCGCACATCTTCAACAACGCAAGATTCATAATGTCTTACCCGAGTATCAGGACCCATTGCTAGTGAGTAAAGGGCATCATCAATTGCCTGCCCATCCTCGAGCATCTTCTTAACCTATGGTTAGAAAATAGACAAGCTGATCATCTTATGTACTCAATATAGTAAAAAACTGACAGTGCAATTCAAAAGCTTACATGGCTCTTGAACCATTTCGCAAATCTTGCCATAACCAGTTTGTGAATGTTTCTTGGATTTTGCGGCAGTAACTCCTTTTTGTAGATGCTGCACAACATAGTGATCACGTCAAACATCTAAATATATAAGAATGTTCTGCAAGTTTAGTAGATTACGATGTATAAGCTGCAGTACTTAGCACTTACTTGATATAAGGTAGTATCCGAGGACAGTTATTCAACACATACCAAACCATTTTGTCCAAATCTTTAGGTTTGTCCTCTTGTTGACTCTTCCTTGTATATTGAACAGAATAATCGAAAACATTGAGCACGGGATTGTCTTCACCCACCTCTTTGCTAACCTGATCAGCTGTTTCAATGTATTTTGAGCAGAATGTCAACGCTTCTGTAGCAATGTAGGCCCTTGCAATGGAACCCTCGGGTCTAGCTATGTTCCTAACATAGCCCTTGAAAGTGCCTAACCGCCTTTCAATAGGGTACATCCAGCCATACTATATTGGACCTCTAAGTAGTGCCTCATCAGGTAGATGAACAACCAAATGCACCATCACATCAAAGAAGGCTGGAGGATATATCTTCTCAAGGTCGCATAGGATAGTTGGTATCTTGTCTCTAAGACGCCCCAAAGCATATATCCTGATATTTCTACTGCAGAGTTCCCTAAAGAATTGTCCCAACTCTGCAACTACTCTGTATAAGTCAGGGTGGCCCAATCCTCTAAGGATAACAGGTAAAACCCTTTGAAGTAGGACACGGCAGTCATGAGTTTTCAACCCTTGTACCATGTTTCCATCTGCACTAACTCTCCTTTCAGGGTTCGAAGCAAATCCATGTGGGAATCTCACACGTGACAGGACCTCGCAGAATTCTTTTCTTTTTACCTTGTCCAAGACGTACGCAGATGGTGCCATATCCCGTGGTTTACCTTCATCTTGCACCTGCAAATCCTGTCTGATACCCAGGTGTGTTAAATCAATCCTAGATTTTAAGGTATCTTTCGTCTTGCCTTAAATATTAAGAAGTGTGCCGATAATGATGTCACATATATTTTTCTCGATGTAAATCACATCAAGATTATGCCAAAGATCCAAATATTTCCAATACTCCAAGTCCCACAAAGTGGACCCGCGGGTAAACAATAATCTCTCTTCTGCCCTGCCACGCTTCCTTTTCTCGCTACCATTACCAGGATGGTTTCTTGGTGTAATATGCCTGACCTTCTCTAATTCCACTTGCAACTGATCGGCGGTGAGCCTCTTTGGCGCATCACGGTTTTCATGCTTTGCATTGAACACATGTCTTCGGTGTTTTCTAGGATGCGGCTTGTCCTTGGCAAGGAAACGACGGTGTCCAATGTAACAGATCTTGCTAAGTATTGCGTATGACAGCGGATTCCTGTCACAGCGAACACATGCATTGTAACCATGTGTCATTCGCCCTGGCATAGTGCCCAAAGCCGAATAATCATGGATGCACCAAATTATAACATCACGCAGAAAGAAATCAGCTGGTGGGCTGCTATATAGGTCTCGAGTGAGAACACCCCACCATAGCTGTTGAAGTTCCTCCACAAGAGGCTCCATGAACAAATCAAAATCCTTTCCAGGACTTTTTGGACCTGGGATGAGCAAGGCCATCATGTAGTTTGTTTCTTTGGCGCAGACATTTGGAGGCATGTTGTAAGGGATAACAAGCACTGGCCACATGCTATATGTGGCACTCTGGTGGCCAAATGGGTTAAATCCATCTGAAGCTAAGCCAAGTCTAATGTTTCTTAGGTCAACAGCAAACTTTTTGTGTTTCTGATTGAAGCTTTTCCACTCACTACCATGTCATGGATGGCTCATTACATTCTGATCTCTGTACTCCTGGTTCCTAGAATGCCACAGTACATCCTCTCTTGTTTCAGCATCATGAAACAACCTCTGCAATCTTGGTGTAATTTTAAAATGTCTCAGAACATTATGAGGAATCCTCTTCACAGCATCGCCATATTTCCATCTTGATGATTTGCATTTCGGGCATTCACTTAAGTTGGCATAATCCTTCCGAAACAGAACATAATTATTCTTACAAACATGGATCATATCATATCCAATTCCAACTGCACGAAGGAAATTCTTCATTTTACTGTAGGTGTGTGGCATCTCAGACGCATCTTGGAAAGCTTTGTGGAAAGCAACCAATATTGCATCGAATGATTTGTTGGTCATCCGCTCAGATGCCTTCACCTGAAGAAAGGTGACCATAGCTGAGAATACTGACAGCTTATTTCCTGGGGTGACAGCCACGTTGCATTGTTCCAACATGCGGGCCCACCGTTTTTCTTCTGCAGGTGAAAGTTCACGGAATGCATGAGCATTTCGTAGCATTGTCTCAATGTTGTTCAAACTCACTGGCTCCACCACCACCTCCTCCTCCACTTCCACCTGAGCATCAGGCAGATCAAGTTGGTGATCTGCTGCTTCCACGTAGTCAATAACATTGACGTTCACAGCTTCACCATGATGAACTCACCTAGTATATGTGACCGACATCCCATACAAGTGTAGATTATTTTGCACAGTTGGCTGGGGTCTTGTAACTGAATTCATACAACTGCTACATGGGCAGAGCACATCTGATTTCGGACCACTGTACTCTGCTATGATAAAGTTCATGAAGTTTTCAACCCCCTCGACATATGCAACGGAGAATCTTCGAGCAGAAGTTATCCAAGTCCTGTCCATCTGTTAGACATACAAATTAGTTCTTCTACTGGATATTACAGGAAAAGCATATATGCTTTTTTATGAACTCCAGAAAAAATACCTAGGTCGATGTCTAAATCTATGGCAAGATATTTGGATGAGCAGATCTGAGTAACGAAATATATGTAAAGCTAATTCAGCAAACAGATTTGAGTGCTAAATTATGGCAGGCTATTTCAGCAGTCAATGAGGCCGAGCACACAACCATCAAACTATCGAAGGCCATCGCAGCAACAAAGATCGAGTATAAAACGGTGTAGAGCTATTTCACCTAACAGATTGGCTACTAGACCATGGCAATCTACATCACAATAAATATATTGCAGGATATTTTAGCAACTAATCGGCCTTGGCATGCCATCTCAGCTAAGTAGATTGAGTGCAGAATAGGGCAAGGAAGCTTCTTAAGCAGAGCATATTGACTGGAAACTACTTCGACAAACAGTGAGATTAACAACGTCTATCATCTAACATTCAGCGCTACACCGACATGCACGGGGCCTCAGTCTAGAATGCGCGTACTGTGGGAGAAGCTGACCGCCGTGCATCTGCACACGAACATCGGCAGCGCTGGCGACGCTGACCGCCGTGCGTCTCCACAAGAACGTCTCCAGTTGTGGCGGCGCGACTAGAGGACGGCAGTCTACGAGAGCGTACTGTGGGAGGGAGAGGATAGCCGTGTGTCCCCTCGACGAACCGCGGCGCTGACGTATCGGCGCGGCAGGGAGGGAGGCTTTGGCGAAGCGAATGGAGTGGAGGGGGACGGGGGGGGGGATATTATTGCCTAGTTGGCCGAAGGGCGGTTGAATCTATGATTTGGGTGGAATTTTTGGGTGGGGGAGGATTTTTGCGCGGTGGGCGGGGGGAGTTTGGCGCATGGTCGGTTTCTCCAAGTGCAGTCCTACGTGGCAGTGAAGAGCCAAGCCGAAGCGCGTTCCGTTTGCGTGAGCCGTGTCTAGGACCGAACGTGTGTGGGGTGCAATGCGACCGCGATAGGGGTGCTATGAGTGTACCACCTTTTTTCCTTTTAAACTAGGTGCTTCACCCCCTCAAAAAAACTTGTTGCTTCGGGCGATCCATCGATACTACTACTATTAATCCGGTAATCCCGACTAAAATGGCGCGGCCGGGTCTATTCCCGCGTGATATGCTGGGAGGTTGGCTTAGTTGGGTTTTTTAGGACGATTAATGCTAAACCTACGTAATCCCAGTTATGTAATTAACGTAATGTGAAACGTGTGATCTGTTGATTGTAGATTGGGGGGAGGGAGGGGTCCACCACCATGAAAATCAGGGGAGGAGAGAGAGGCAATTTACGTTAACCCCTTCGTAGGTTCCTGTATGTAACATCCCAAAATTATAAATTTTGGAATGTTATAATAATTAAAATATATGATTGTTGATTGATTGTTGAGTGATTGATTGAGAGAAATTTACTAGAATTTTAAACTTTTGAAGTTTTGTTGAGAGGGAATAAAAAGGACTTTCCAAAAAAATCTATTTGAAAATATTTGAATTTCGAAATATTTCAAACTTCATGCCACTTAATGATCCTCATGATTTCTTCAATGAAAGAGAGTGGGAAGTAAAGAAAAATTTCATTTTGAAGTTGTCATTTAATTTATTTATTTTAACTCAAAGTGGCATTTGAGTTTTATTCAAAAACTTTTCTGACAAAGAACAGTTGAACAAAAGTGTTGAGAGGGAGTAACATGACACCCCAAAAATGTTGGAATAAATTTTCCATAGAGTTTTGAAAGTCATTTTGATTTTTTTTGAATTTAAAAAAATGACTTTTCAAAAATTATTTTATTTTCCCCTGGAAAATATCCCATTAAATTCGACTTATTTTTCTGATCATTTTGATATATAATACTCCTATATTTTGTTTTCATTTTATTTTCTAGAATGATATTACTTCGCGGGTTATTCAAAAAAAGGGAAGGTACTGTTATCTTGGGCCAAATCCGGCCCGATCCGAACCGAATCATCTCCTTCCTCCAGACAAGATACTCACGATCTACAGCCACCACCGGAGCATCGCCGGAATCGCGGGATTCGCGAAATCCCTCGCCCCCTCCTCCAAGACGACCTCCTCCCCCTATAAATAGTCACATCACGCATCCATTCCCCCACCTAGTCCTGCCTCTCCTTGCCCCACGTTGCCGAGCCGCCCCGCCGGAGTTCGCCGGAGCCGCCGCCGCCATTTGCTCCGCCCCACCCACTGCTGGCCCTCCCCGCCACCCACCGCCGCCACTAGCTGCTCCGCCCTGCTCTTCCACCCCCGACCGTCCCTTCCCCGACGCTAGAGGGCCACCGGAGGACGTCGCCGGAGCTCCACCAGGACCCCATCACCGGAACTGCTACAGTAAATCCCGACCTACTGTTTTTTTTTTCGTTCTGTTTTTAAAACAGAATAGTTTCAATCTTGTAAAATCCATCCTTAATTATCTACGAGGTATTTTTGAGTGATTACAACTGCCTTGGATCACAAATTTTATGAAGTTTCTGTTAGTTTAATTTTATTTCACATTTGAGCAGTTTAAATTTGTGTTTGTATGAATTTGCTCAAATCACTAGATTTGAGCTATTTTGAGTTAGGAATATTATTTTTGACCGACTCTTTTTGCTACTGGTTACTTATTAGACTAGCTACACAGTAGTGTTTAGTTTGCATGTTAGTGAGTTAGTTATATTAGCTTTTTATTGTAAACAGTACTATTTACTTTGTTTTTAGTACTGTTTGTAGTTTAATTATTATTAATAGTTTTAATTAGTTTCTTTTGCTAGTTTTCGCCAGTGTGTCATATATTCTATTGGTTAACAGTAGGTGATTTCTAGGATTTATTAGACTTAGTATTCTTGAGGTTCTAGGTGTTGTTTGTTGTATGACTAGTTGCTAGCAATAGGAATAGTGTTAGAGGTTCTAGGTACTGTTAGAATTTTATTATAGGAAATATACTTTATGTTACATAGCGAATAATTATTTTTACCTTGTGTTAAGTATTTTTTGTTTTAGGATTTTTACTTGTTGCTAGGTAGAGTTGTTGTGGTGTAGATTAGCCCTATAAGTTTATTTGAGTGATTTGGAGTTCTCTTTGGTTTTTACCTTCAACCTATTTTGATTTTGTTGTTATTTTGATTGTTATGATTGAGTGCTAGAATGATTGCTTATGTGAATACTATGCTTGCTTGTATAGATTTCATCGGAGAGTGACGACTAGTTTATCGAGTTTTTAAGAGCGATAATATCTTCACCAACTGGCCAGGCAAGTTCACTTTGCCAATATTTTCCATACCTATGTTTATTTGCATGTAGTATCACCATTTTAACAGTCTCTCCACTAGTGTTATTGAATCTTGTAGTTGAGTAGAATGCATGAGGTAGGAACCATCTCCCTGTTACCAAACCCGGGACGTTGTATATTTTTAATGCTACGCTATAGTAGATGGGGTTTGGTATGAGTGCATGAGAGTGGTGTGAAGAAGGAGGACTCTACGTCAATGGTGACAACTTCATGATGGCACCGGCAAGGACTGCATCTTCAGGACTCCTCAAGATTTTTGAGACTCGAGACAAGAATTCAATACACACTACTAGGTGAAGGACGGTTGACGGGCACCCCGGAGAAACTAGTGGTTGGCCGGGATGCATGGAGAAGCGCCATGAAATCTTGCGGAAAGCTTCACCCAGGCTCAAAGAGACGGAAGAATACTTCATGCCCGGAAGCTTACCTGTGCAACCGCAAGTCACTATGGGCTCTGGCTTGGTTGACCTTAGTGGTGACTCTGGCTGGGACGGTGCTAGAAGATGTAGAACTACGGTAGGATTGGATGAGCACCGGACAGTGGTCAGAGGAACTCTTCGGAAGAACATGTTTCGGTCATCTTGTTCTCAAACACCATGAAGTGCGAGAACACAAAAGAGGGATCGAATCTTGCGGGTAAAGTGTACAAACCTCTGCAGAGGGTTAAAACCTAATCGATTAGCCGTGTCCCCGGTTACGGACAATTTGAGCCTCTGGACTTGGATCTATCAACTCTCAACACCGGACTGATAACTTAATTGTGGGCAACTTATGATGATTTGGGCTATGAGACATTAGTTGGCGGAACCATGTCCTAACAGAAAACTCCATAGTACAGACTCCTGATATTCCTTTGTTGTAGGGAAAATAAAACCAACTTTTACGCAAAAACATCAGACACAGAGCCACAAAGCCATATTGCATATAGAATAGTTTTATCATCTTCTTTCCTCATATTGTGATCTTGCCGGTACATTCAATGTACTGACCTACACGGCTGCAACGTCTCATGTTGCAGATATGTTCCTTCCGACGAGTAAGAGTACGGTACAGGGTTACGGTCTACACTCAACCTGCCGATGGCGTTGATGGGACTCCACACCTGATTGTTTGTTTCCGCTAAGACTTATGAGGTATATATCCGTTTTACGTTATTTATACATGTGATTGCACTTTGATATATACATTGATGTACTGTGTGTGCCAGCATACCGATCCAGGGATGGCACAGATACACAGAAGCTTGACCGTCTGAGGTCAGGTCGCTACAGATATGGTATCAGAGCACATGTTGACTGTTGGACGTGACCCTAGAAATCGGAAAGCCCTAGGACAGGAAGTCTCTAAAACTTTATTTCCAAAAGAATCTATTACTTCTCATCTTTTCTGATTTTATCAAATATCCTCTCTTACCTCAAATTGTTAGAATATACCCCTTTCCCTTTTGACCACACGGAGGATCAACTAAAGCCGCTCCAAGAAGGACAAGATATCGGACAACCGATGACCATTGAAGAGTAAAGAGGATTTCACCATGCATTAGAAGAGTTGAAGCTACAACGGTTTAAGACTCCGAAGACTTGAAGAATCTGAAGAATTATTTGACCTTTAGAAGACCAAACCCATGTTATATACTTACATTAGATGCGACGATTTGTGAGTTGTCATTTGTTTGATGTTTTTCCGACAGCCACAAATAAAACCCATTTTCAAAACTATTGTTTGTATTGTGTGTATCCCTCCCCACCCCTCTCTTATCTCACCCTAAAACCCTTGGACCGAGTAGATGATGAATGAAGTTGGACTGGTATTCTCTGGACCGAAAACCCAGCCAGAGGCAGAGCTATGGATTCAGAACATGGAGAATCACTTCGGGAGCAATTTGGTTTCAAGGAAGAATGAAGTATCGTATGCTCTTCAGTACTTTGAAGGAAGTGCTGCAACATGGTGGCATATGCATCAAGCTATACAGGGATGGAATGGAGCAAGGACTTGGGAAGAATTCAAGAAGACTCTGACAAGATCACGTCTTATCCGGAAGCACCATGATACCCCAAGAAATAAACCTTGTGCCTACAAAATTTGCGGAGAAATAGGACACACCCAGGAGAAACACAAGGAGGAATGCCCTCATTGTAAGGAGAAACACCCAGCTGAGGAATGCCCAACTAGTCAGGTGACTTGTTTCTTGTGTGAAGGAACCACCCACTACCCAGCTCAGTATCACATTTACCCCACGGTGCAACAAACTATTTAGAAGCAGGAAGAAGGAATGAAAGAAGCCCTCCGAGAAGTTATGAAAGAACATATGATTAAGGAAGGTGTTGAAGACCCTGATGGAGAAAATCTCAATAGATTTTACTCCAATGTCTGTTATTCATGTGGAGAAGAAGGACATTTTTCACAGTATTGCACCAAGGAAAGAAAAGAGTATCTTGGATACTTCCCGACAGAAGCAGTGGAGTTTGATCCACAGGGAATAGAACGTTTGATCAGAATGAAGAAAACCAGGAAGAGAAAACAAAGACACCCTCAGAACAACCCAATTTCTGCAAAGAGGGACAAGAGTCATATTACCTGTTTTGAATGTAAGGACATCGGGCATTATGCCAATGATTGTCTCGAAAGGAAGCAAGGAACTCAAGGAGCGGGCACCATCACCAAGAAGCCTCGAGACATGCCGGAAGTTATTTGTTTTCGTTGCAAGGAAGCAGGACATCTTGCTAGGGATTGTTCAAATCATGAGAAATCTAGAGCTGAGTAGTGGAGATGTTGATATCAGTAATAAGGGTAGTATGGAAAACACTTTTCATGAGAATGCGGGGTTGAGTTATGTAATAGATTACTCAGAGATTGTAATAATTCATGACTCAATAAAGTTGATATGTCATATGCTGAAAGGCTTTAAGGAGTTGTTATGTTTTATCTTGGAAATTAATATTCTGGGTGAACATGGAAGAAAATGAGTTGTGATACATAAACTAGATGTTGGAAATTGAGTTTGAAGTTCTTTTTGGATGATATGAATGTGTACCCAAGGAGATATGTACCTTATTTTGAGCACCATTTTTGTTTTACAACTGCAGATGATGACCCTTTATGAGTCTTTCCTTAAGGGCCCGAAAACGATCATGACCCTGACAAGTGATCATGATTACCCAAAAATCCTAAAGGACATGATGAAGCATATTCACCTTGAAGGAGATGCAGTCTACAAAGTCTATCCCTTCATGCAAAAAGGAGTGGAACTTGGTATGTGGAGGTACACCTCCACCGTATGAAAGGAGTTTTCCCAAAGACGATGGGGCAGTACTTTTTCATCTCACGTGTACCACAAGCAACTTTCTTCGACGCTGTTCATGAAGCAGCCATGGAAGCCATATGCCAGATCGGAGATATACTTGAAGCAAGACTCCGTTATACTCAGGAATACCTAAGCGAAGTGCATGCAGAGATGATGGAGATGAAGCTCAAGGCCACCATGATGAAAAAGATGATTGAAGATTTCAAGGAGGATGTCGCCCAATTCCAGTGGGATTGAAGGATCCTCAAGGAGGAAAAATGAATAAAGTGGGAAGTAATGCTTGACCATACCAAACCATGTGGATGGCGGCATTTGTAATAAAGTATTTCTTTGGAATTTGGATTGATGAAAAATGGTTAAGGAGGTAATAAAAGATTTAATATGAAAATAATATGATTTATGGATGAACTAGTGCATTTCATTTAAGTGTGGTAGTACTTCGTAAAGCCACAGAATCAATGAAAAAAAGGCGTTGTTCATGACGGTCCATAGAAAGGAGCCGGACGAAATAAGTTGGAGTTTGATTATGATGGTTACCCCAAGAGTATGACAAAATGAAGTACTATTGGATTTAAAGGAGGTTTAATATTGGAATATGGAACAATTGTAACTCCACGGATGAGTTAACACTATGCAAGCGCTGAAGTGGACCCATAACCCACATGCCCAGGATTTGACAAAGGCACAAGCACAATCTTGTTGAAGGAAGAATTCTGGAAGAAGCTATGAATTGATCAGCAGACGTTACATAGGATGTTACATAAACCCCGAGATTGTGAAGAACGATAGATGTTTTGTTCAGCTTGCAGAATCAATGGGTTTACCCGAACCCTGTTCGAGGATAAGAGAAATTTCTGCAAAGCCTGTGAGGATGCCCGACTGTTAGAAATACGAGATTCACTAAACCTTATACATGGTAATGATCTTGGTGCAGAATGAATTGATCACCATACCGACTTACTCTTATCATTCACTCTTGATACTTGGAATGGTAAATCTGAGAGACTTACCCATAGTAAAGTGACGACGCTCGTTGAAGCCTTTCTTAAGCCTTAGAATGGTATGATGATAAACCCATGTACATGGCAGCTGTTGCCAATCGTATATTATACGGTGAGAATGAAGCCAATGCCCTTTTTCTGCGGAAACCATTAATGGTAGGACACCATGAGTATTTCGATAGTTGTCTAGAATGGACGCAGACCTATCAGCTAAGATCCAGTCTCGGACGAACTTCATCTTTGACGAAGCGACCAAAGATTTTGAGGAAAACGCTATGCTTCTGACAGAAGAACATTAATGAAGGAACTATTGTAAGATATGTGAAGAGATAGATATTGTCGGCACTCCGGAGGAAGTATCTAAGTTTACTGGAACTGTAACCTTGCTTTTAAGTGTGGTAGCACCCCTGACCCTTCCGGCCAAAATATTTGCTAGAAGACCCCCAACCCCTAACCTTTTCTTGCTAGCCTCTTTGAATCTCGAGGACGAGATTCATTTTAAGTGTGGTAGTTTGGTAGCCAACCCGAATCTCGAGGGCGAGATTCATCTTAAGGTGGGTAGTTTTGTAACATTCGAAATTTTCAATTTGGAATGTTTTACAATTATTAGTTAAGCATCTATGCATTTTGTTTGAATTGAGTGGCATTTGGAAATTTTCAGAGGCTTCTGAATTTTTTTATTGAATTTGGATTCAGCTTGGCATTTAAAAATCTACCTCAATATCCCTAACAAATACTTGAGAAAAAGTATGAGAGGAGCTAACATGACACTCCAAAAATGTCAGAAGAGAATATTGCCAAAAGGTTTGAATTTTATTTGGAGTTTGCAGAAAATGTTTTTTTTAGTTTCTGTTTTGCCTCATTAAAAATGTCCATGCTATAGGATTAAATCCCCTGAGAATTTTGATATATATATGTCCTATATAAAAATATTATAGGTTTACCTATAATTAGTTTTCTCTCTCTGTGGTATTTCAAATCAAAAAAAGGGTCCAAGGCACCTGCCAGGCCAACCGGCCCAGCAGCGCTGAGCCGCAGCCCACCAGCAACCGAGCCGGCCTGCCCCAGCGCGGCGCACGCCCGAACCCCTCTCTCCTCGGTCGCCCACTCGCTCTACACTCTCCCTCTCCCACTGACCGACGGGGCCCGCCCTCATCCCCACCCCTTCTCTTTCCCCTGCCCACGCTATGCCGCGCCAGAGCGCGTTCGACGCCGCCGCCGCGTCCGAATTCAACGGGATCACGATCCCGAGTCACCCCTGCCCCAAGAAAGGTGTCCTATAAATACCTAGGCCCCTCCTCTCTCGATCCCCCTAAAACCCTAGCCCAAAACCCACCGCAGCTCGCGCCCTCGCCAAACGCATCTCGCTGCTGCCGCCGCAGTTCGCCGCCCGTTCCAACTCCGGTGAGCTCTCCCTCGATCCCAATTTTCACCCACGTACTTCCGTCGTTGTTTCCTGTTTTTTTTTGACATGTTTTGCGGCCCTCTTATCCGCAGCAGAGACGACCCCGAGCTCGTCCGCCACCCGCCGGAGCTGCAGAGCACCGGGCTCTGTTTCGCCTCGCACTCGACGTTTGCGCCGTCCCCGAGCTCCAACAACTCGGCCCCCAACTTCCCCAAGCTCCGCCGCATCCACCCGGCGTCTTCGCCACCCTCGCCGACCGCCGGAGACCCCGCCCCGCTCGACGTCGACCTCCGCCACCCTCCGTCGCCGTCGACCTCCGCCGCAGTAAGCCGCCACCTCCCCTCGCCGTTCGATCTGAAACCTAGGGCCGAGATTAGATTCCGAAGGGGTATGGTTTTATTTCATATAGATCGGTTTTAGTTATGGGTTAGATCGGTTTAGGTGGTTTTATTTTGGTTTAGTTACCTGGTTTAGTTAGATCGAAACGGTCGGTTTTCTGTTATTAAGCGCGTGCACGGTTTAGTTTATACAACGCCCGAGCGTTGTTTAGTTTCCGGATCGCTCACTGTTTCGGCCCGTTAGCGCCTAGGTGTTTTATTTTATTTTATTTTTCGTTTCTGTTTTTAACAGAATAGTTCCAGTTTTGTAAAATCTATATCTTTTAAGTTATTTAATATTTTTAGTTGATTCTTTTTGCTCTAGTTTGCAAATTTCCTATAGTTGCTGTAGAAATTAGATTCGGCCATGTTTAGGTTTTTAAAAATTGTTTTATATTAGTTTTAGTCAGATTAGTTTTTCTGCTATAAATTGAGTTAGGATTATTTTTTTTAGTGATTCTGTTTGTCACTGCTTTGTTTTGACTTTGTCTAGCAGTAGGAATTTATTTGGGCATTTTTAGTCTTTATTAAAAATAGTTTTTACGCGAAAACAAGCTTTTCTAGTTTATTTAGCTTGTTGTTAGTTTCTGCTGTTCTAGTTATTTTTTATTTTATTTTATTTTTCCTATGTTATAATTTATTTTAGATTAGTTTCTGTAGTTACAGAGAGTGAACATTTATTTACAGAAAAATAAAAGTTTTATTTTTATTTTCTTAATAGTTTTGTTTTAGGTATAACAGGAGTTCTATAATAGATATTGGTCTGAATCTTTTTGCACCTAGTTTGTATGTTGTTTTCCTCTATGTTAGTTAGTAAAACCATTGTTTTGGATCTGTAAAGAAAAGTGTTAGTAGGTTAAAACTATTTCCTTGTTGTTGCTTGATGTGATGGAAGCCATGATTTTGTTTTCCTCGAGTTTTCTTTGATTTTGGTTTGAGTGCTTGTGTGTTTTCCTTTAGTTTGCTGATATGTCATTAGTGAAATAATTATTTGTGCTATTGTTTGACTCGATAGAATTTCCGGAGTGTGAAGCTTGCTATCTTGAGTCACTAGCGTTTGAAGACCGTCAGCCAGACAAGTTATTTGATCATGTTTTACAATACCTATGATTTTGTTGCATTAGAATTATTCCTCCCCACCATGCATGCAGTAGGAGAATTTTAAGTTATGTTCTTGAGTAGTACCATGAGGTAGGATGAACCCACTTCCCCTTGTTACCATTGCCCGGGATGATGTAGTTTATTTTGCTATGCTCGTAGACGAGGTTGGTTGAGTGTTTCATAAGGGAGATGTGAGAGTCAAGATGATGACAACCCCATGACTTCAAGCTCAAGATGGACTTCAAATTCACTACTGGGTGGAGGACGGTTGACGGGCACCCTGGAGGAACCAGCGGATGGACGTGATGCATGGAGGAGCGCCATGACATCTTGCGGAAAGCTTCACCTAGCCACGAAGATACAGATGGATACCCTTTGACAGGAAGCTTACCTGTGCAGCCGCAAGCCATTATGGGCTCTGGCTGGGTTGACCCTAGGCGTGACTCTGGACGAACGGTGCCAGCAGATGTAGAAGAACGGTAGGACATGGATGGGTACCGGCAGTGCTCAGAGAAACTCTACGGAAGAGCCTGTTTCGTTCATCCCGTCTTCAAACACCAGGCAGTGCGAGGACATAAAGGAGGGAACGATTCTTGCGGGTAAAGTGCACAAGACTCTGCAGAGTAACAACCTAATCGATTAGCCGTGTCCCCGGTTACGGACAAATGAGCCTCTGGAAATTGGAGTATTTCGGAAATCTCAACACCGAACTACATTAATTGAGGGGTTATTTAATAATTGGGAATGAGACATTGGTTGGCGGAACCATCTCAATAACAACCAACATTTTGTAGTAATTGCAAGCAAGTCCTTTGTTACCCACTGCACATCAGTATGATCCCAACTATTCTTCGTCGCAGTACGACCCCAGCTACACCTACAGGTACCCGCCAGGCTATCCCTGGCAATAGACCAACTTAGGCCAAAGCCTAAGCTTGGGGGAGTACGTCTTTCTCACCGACATTACATTTATGCTCACACACACTCATTACTAGATGTCGGTGCTCATACTCTTTCACTGTAATCTCCATGCTAGTTTATTTTCTTTTTCCTGCTTTCTTCTTGTGTGTTTGTTAAACGTTAAGAAAAACAAAAAAAAATTAGTTGTAGTTTACTTTTCTACTATAGTAGTAATAAAAAAAGAAAACCCAAAAATATTTCCCGTTCTTCTTTTGCTTGTTGGGAGCTTTCCCGTGTAAATAGTTTTTATTTCTTCTCTTTCCTTTGGGGGTCAGTAGGAGAAGACCATGATTAAATTGTTGAAGTGGCTTTTATATGCATTATTGTTGATTTAACCCAGATACCATATTGCCTTGTCTTCTCCTATTTATTGAATGCTCGCAGATTCCAGCTTAGTCCAATGCACGTACACTCTTATTATTATTCACACCGTTCGGTCGTGCAAGTGAAAGGCAATTATGATGATATATGATGGGCTGACTGGGATGAGAAAAGCTGGTATGAACTCGACCTCTTTTGTTTTTGTAAATATGATGAGTCCCTCGTTCTTGATTCATCTTATTATGAATAAACATGTTTGCAATGACAATTAGAGATCATAGTTGCTTGTGCCATGCTTGATTAGCTATGAGTTATAATGGTTTACCTTGTGTGCCAACATGCTATTGCGATGATTATGATGTGGTATGATGGGGTGGTATCCTCCTTTGAATGATTTAAGTGACTTGACTTGGCACATGTTCACGCATGTAGTTGAAACAAAATCAACATAGCCTTCACAATATTTATGTTCATGGTGGATTATATCCTACTCATGCTTGCATCCAATGTTTATTAATTTAATGCATGTACATGGCTGTTATCGCTCTCTAGTTGGTTGCTTCCCAGTCTTTTGCTAGCCTTCACTTGTACTAAGCGGGAATACTTCTTGTGCATCCAATCCCTTAAACCCCAAAGTTATTCCAGATGAGTCCACCATACCTTCCTATATGCGGTATCTACCTGCCGTTCCAAGTAAATTTGTATGTGCCAAACTCTAAACCTTCAAATAAACATTCTGTTTTGTATGCTCGAATAGCTCATGTATCAACCAAGGCTGTCCTTATCTTCTGTGTTAGGCGGGTTATTCTCAAGAGGAGTGGACTCCGCTCCTCACTCATGAGAAAATGGCTGGTCACCGGGATTCCCAGTCCCATGCTTTATGCAAACTAAATCAAAATTAATTGCAAACAAAACTCCCCCTGGGACCTGATGTATGTTGGAGACACTCGTTGTTTCGAGCAAGTCATGGATTGATGCTTGTTGGTGGAGGGGGAGTATAAACTTTACCATTCTGTTTGGGAACCGCCTATAATGTGTTTAGCATGGAAGATATCGCCATATCTTAGTTGCTACGTTGACAATGAAAGTATACCGCTCAAAATACAATTTATCTCTATTGCAAAACCGAGCTCTGGCACCTCTACAAATCCCTGCTTCCCTCTGCGAAGGGCCTATCCATTTACTTTTATGTTGAGCCATCACCCTCTTATTAAAAAACACTAGCTGGAGAGCACAACTGTCATTTGCATTCATCACTATTAATCCATGTTGGGTGTGGCTATGATTGGATCTCTTTTACCATGAATTACAATGTCTAGTCAGTCCTTGATCTTTAAAGGTGATCTACATTTATGTTTTGCGGTCTCAGAAAGGGCTAGCAAGATACCATCTTGTTATATCATATTATGATTGTTTTGAGAAAGTGTTGTCGTCCGAGATTTATTATTATGACTTGCTAGTTGATTATGCTATTGATATGAGTAATTATGAGACCTGAGAATTATTGCAAATGTGGTTAGTTATGATCTATGCTGAAAACTTGAATGTTGGCTTGACATAGTTACAACAACAAGAGAAAACAGAGTTTGTAAAAGTTTTTCTTTCTTTCTTTCAGTTTGTCAACTGAATTTCTTGAGGACAAGCAAGGGTTTAAGCTTGGGGGAGTTGATACGTCTCCGTCATATCTACTTTTCCAAACACTTTTGCCCTTGTTTTGGACTCTAACTTGTATGATTTGAATGGAACTAACCTGGACTGACGCTGTTTTCAGCAGAATTGCCATGGTGTTGTTTTATGTGCAGAAAACAAATATTCTCGGAATAACCTGAAACTCCACGGAACATCTTAGAAAAAATAATAAAAAATCCTCACCAAAGATGAAGACCAGGGGGCCCACACCCTGTCCATGAGGGTGGGGGCGCGCCCCCCCTCTAGGGCGCGCCCCCTACCTCGTGGGCCCCCTGGATGCCCTCCGACGCCAACTCCTACTCCATATATTTGCATTCGGAGAGAAAAAACCGGAGAGAAGAAATCATCGTGTTTTACGATACGGAGGCGCCGCCAAGCCCTAAAACATCTCAAGAGAGCTGATCTGGAGTCCGTTCGGGGCTCCGGAGAGGGGGATTCGTCGCGGTCGTCATCATCAACCATCTTCCATCACCAATTTCATGATGCTCACCGCCGTGCGTGAGTAATTCCATCATAGGCTTGCTGGACGGTGATGGGTTGGATGAGATTTATCATGTAATCGAGTTAGTTTTGTTAGGATTTGATCCCTAGTATCCACTATGTTTTGAGATTGATATTGCTATGACTTTGCTATGTTTAATGCTTGTCACTAGGGCCCGAGTGCCATGATTTCAGATCTGAACCTATTATGTTTTCATGAATATATGTGAGTTCTTGATCCTATCTTGCAAGTCTATAGTCACCTACTATGTGTTATGATCCAGCAACCCCGAAGTGACAATAATCGGGACCACTCCCGGTGATGACCATAGTTTGAGGAGTTCTTGTATTCACTATGTGCTAATGCTTTGTTCTGGTTCTCCATTAAAAGGAGGTCTTAATATCCCTTAGTTTCCAATAGGACCCCGCTGCCATGGGAGGGTAGGACAAAAGATGTCATGCAAGTTCTTTTCCATAAGCACGTATGACTATATATGGAATACATGCCTACATTACATTGATGAATTGGATCTAGTTCTGTGTCACCCTATGTTATGACTGTTACATGATGAACCGCATCCGGCATAATTATCCATCACTGATCCGGTGCCTACGAGTTTTCCATATACTGGTTTACGGTTATTTACTTCCCGCTGCTACTGTTACAATCACTACAAAATACCAAAAACATTACTTTTGCTGTCTTTACTTTTGTTGCCGCTACCACCACTATCATATTACTTTGCTACTAAACACTTTGCTGCACATACTAAGTTTCCAGGTGTGGTTGAATTGACAACTCAGCTGCTAATACTTGAGAATATTCTTTGGCTCCCCTTGTGTCGAGTCAATAAATTTGGGTTGAATACTCTACCCTCGAAAGCTGTTGCGATCCCCTATACTATGGGTTATCACCGGTCGTCACCGGAACCACTATTCACACCAGAACCTTCGCTGCTCGGCCTACGCCAGCCATTGACCTAAAACCACACCTAATCTCCAGCCCCTTCCCCCACCTTTCGATCCCCTAGCCCGCATCAAGCGTCCCCTAGTTCGCCGGAAAGCCATGGTGCGCTGCAAGATCACATACTAGAAGATGCTGATGCCGGAGCGCCGCGCAGAAATCCCGGCGGCGGTCGGCGCCACAGACCTCCGTTCCCAAGCTCGCTTTGCGGTGAGCCAATCCCCGAGTTCTCTGGAGCCAATCTACGAGGAGGAGGAAGCCGATAAAATGTTCATGGCGGAGGTCACGGCGCAAAAGGCTCCCGATGGGTATGAGACGATGTATGCCGACTTCGTGCTCACATCCGAGTCCCCCATGGTGCAGGCGGACCAGCGGTTTAACCTGGCGATACTAAAGGAGGACCGGGAGGCAGAGGCTCAACTCGACATGGAGCGCGCGCATGCCGCTTCAATCGAGGCTCTCCTGCAGGTGGAACCGGATGTCGTGGATGTGAACCGGGCGGCGGAGGCTCAACTTGAGGCGGAGCGCACGGATGCCGCTGCCATTGAGGCCCTCCTGCAGGCGGAACCGGACGTCCTGGACTGAACCAGGCGGCAAAGGCTCAACTCGACGCAGAGCACGTGGATGCCGCTCTCATCGAGGCCCTCCTGCAGGCGGAACCGGACATCCTAGACATGAATCGGGCAGCGGAGGCTCGACTCAACATGGAGCGCGTGGATGCCGCTGCCATCAAGGCCCTCCTGCAGGCGGAACCGGACGTCCTTGACTTGAACCGGGCGGTGCTCTCGTCCATGTAGAGCGCTCGCACGCTCCGCGTGAACGAGTAGCTGGAGGCCGAGGACAACCACGGTGCGGAGACACACGTCGGCAGCTACGGCTGGTTCACGCCGGCAACAAAAGACGACAAGGCCGTCTCCTTCCGCGAGCAGTGATAGTTTTTCTTTATGTTGTTGTTTTTATGGATCTTTTGATGTGTAAAAACATACATTGTTATGCAAGTCGCCTGACTTGGGCCAGTCTACCATTTCAGGCGGTTCGATGAATATCCTATGTCTCCTAACCCTTCTTCCTCACCTCTTCTTCTTCCCCAACAAACCACCGCACGGGCCATATGGATACTACCCAACATGCGGTTGGATAAACATACTCTATGAATGAAAATTATGTGTCAGTGGTAGGATGGCTGAGTTTGGTTTGTTCACATGTGGCAGCATGCATCAGTGAGGGTGCATTCCCTTGGTTGGGTTTGCGGCATGCAGGAGCCACTGTGTGAGGGTGCGGTGCGACCGCGGCGTGCAGGAGCGACCGTGTGAGGGTGCGGTGCGACCGCGACAGTCGTGCGCAAGTGTACCTCCTTTTCATTTTGAAAACTTTAGGCAAGCTTGGCAAAACTGTGTGGCGAAGTATGGCAATGCAAGGCCTAGACCCAAACAGGATAAGTGAGTTCTAGGAGTACTAGTGTTAAAAATGAAAGGTGGGATTTTCATTCGCCGGATTAATAGATACAAATCCTCGTTTCACGTGTCAATTAATGCGTATTTGTTTCTTAAAAGCCCAAAGAGCTGACCATCTCACTCCTCATCGCTTGATTAATGCAGCGCCATGCAAACCAACCTTCTCACTTCCGCATGCATGCATGGGATATTAATTTTCTTGGTTGCTAGTATACTCCCTCCGTTCTTTTTTAGTTTGCGTATAACTCGGCGCACGCATACCAAGCAGACCACCCCGTGCATTATTTTGGACAATTTTACCTCTGCATGCAAGGACCTAGAGAAATGCATGGCTCTTAATACGCATGGAGTCATTGGCTCCTTTTCCTTGATTCCTACTTGAGTCTTCTCAGATTCTCCGCAAGCACGCTTCCCCTGCCTCTTATATGCATGCTGCATGCATGTGTTTGGTCTGTCATCACTCTCGGGCTGCATGCACAGCTATAATGCAAGGGTAAAAAAACCCATCAATTTTGCCTCGATTAGTGTTAGTGGCCTTTTGCAAATTTTATTTTTGATATACTGGCCTTATGTACAAAAAATGGAGGTAGTAACTATTATATTTGACTTCCTTCCCCATTGCGGTGACGTCGACGATATCTCGAACGTTGTGGTTTGGCTAAGTGCGTTCGACGGAGAACACCATTGAGGGAGACCACGGTAAGTCGTTCGCAAGTGCCGCCTGCAAGCCGAGACAACCGCCTTATTTGCATCCAGGAAGTCCGTTGAACCAAAGGACACATAAATGTACTAGAACTACTAGTACACAATAGCGTCGTCTGTCCAGCTTAGTGCGGTGAGATGGTTTCTCGAAGAAGATGATGGAGAAGCGGAGGCAACGAAGAGTGAAATGATGGTTGCTGGGTCCGTGCTTTGTGATTTGACGCCTCACTGCTTTGTGATTTGTGATAGAAGGGATAGGGGAGTAGACTATGTGCTCTATACTATACATGCATCCAAGCATGGGAGAAAGAGGATAGACGTTGCATTTTTCTATTCCTTCAATCAATCAATCAATCAGGGAGCTTCGGTTCCATCCTTTTGGCTTTGGCAAAACCGTCCACAATGGTTCCCACGATGCCAAAAGCTATTTTCACATTTGGCTACACATTGTGGATGCCCTTAACCGTACCACTTGGTTTTGCTCCTATGTGCTATCTATACAAATCTCAATTATATTGATGTAAAAAATTATAGAATCAAGATTAGTAAAAAGGAGGTGATTTTGCCGCACGGATGGCGGGGGAGGTTTCTTATTTTTAGAGGATGTTGTCCTGGCAGTTTGCTAACATGCGGTCCCACATGTCAGTGCTTTACCAAGCCGATCCGCGTCCCACATGAGGCAGAACAACGGCAGAAGCAACACGTAACTTGAAGAAGATGAGGGAGAAGCAGATTCAGCAACGAGTGAAATGATGGTTGCTTCGTCCCTCCAACTCTATTTTTAGCATTATTACTTCATCCCTCCAACTTAACTGCGGGAAAGGTGCAGCTTTGTGATTTGATGCCTCATTGCTCATTACTACGCCGGTGCCATGACTGGGTGCTTCACCCCGGCTGCTCTGCACTGTGTTCCGGTATGGCACATGGACCCGGTAGCTTCATGTCCCACATGTCGGCGAAAGGGACTAGAAGATTTATGAAAGTGAGCGCTCCACTCTTATGATGGAGGAGTACATGACACGACGGCCTAGTGAACTGTCACTTCTACTGTATAGTACTATAGTTTTGCTATTTCGCACGATCCATCGATACAAGCCCGATTAAAGAGGAAAGGGCGGGATTTTTCCCGTGCGGTATATGATACTAGCCATACATTTCAAAGGAAATTTTAATGTATGCAAACTGAATAATTAAGTAACAATATGATATCTAGTAAAACTAAAAACACATATGATTTATTGTGTTAGAGTGTAGTAGTAGTGCTGTATTGCATAGTTGTTAGATGTAACTTGCGAGAACATGTAGAGATGTAGTTTTGGAGGGCCTACAGAGATAAAAGCGTAATACATTCACCGAACTTCAGAATAAGCTGATTACGGTCACTATATACGTGTTGCAGTGATTATATGGTCACTTGCTCACGGTTCAGCATCGGATTGCACTTCTGTTGACCGGCCAAATAGTCTACGTGGCACCATGTTGACTAGTTAAATTGACCACATTCCTTGTGGGTCCCACCTATCAGTTCGCATAGGGAAAAGGTCAGATAAACACAAATTTATGCAGGCGCGACAAGACTCCAACCCGTGCGCGGGAATCACCTGGTTGTGTATGTGTCTGTCAGGGCCTGATTTGTGCGCATGCATGTGTAGGTTGAGCACTTGAGCATGAGAGTGTGTGTTCGTCGTGTGGTGTACTGGTGTGTGCATCCATGCGTGTGTGTCTGCGTGTGAGTGTTGCGTGCATGCGTGGTTGCATGTGTACGTGTGAGTGTTGCGTTCATGCGTGGGTGCATGTGTTCGTGTGAGTGTTGCGTGCGTGCAGTTCGTGTGCATGCGCGCGCGCGCGCGCGTGTGTGTGTGTATAATCACCACACCAGCTCCTGTGTGTTAAAACAGACGGCTCAGCATACCAATACAAGGCCACCTTCTTCGCTGTGCCCGCGGTCATGACTTCGAACCACCGTCCAATATTTTTTTGTCGTTTGTTTTCATTCTTACTAGCAAGATGCCCGTGCATTGCACGTAACATCAAGATGCATTTGTATGACTAGTTTATCTTATGAGAGAAAAGGATGAATGAGGGAAGGCCTTATTTGCAAATGTGGAGAGGTGTGTGGTTACCTTTTTGCAAAATTGTCATGGTTTCTTTCCTATCCGTCAGAGACAAATCGGACGGCCTATATTGCAGGATGGTAGGCACACCATCATCACCAACTCTGTTTTTTATAAGAGTGTATTTTGTAAGAGTGTAGATGTAGAGTAGATACAAGCCAACAGGTGGGCCCAATGGTAGTGAGATAATGTGATGCAACACTAGAGGTGCCACGTGGAGCGTTTAACTGGTCAACTAGTCGTGTCTAGAGCAAATACATAGTTGTACGATGAGCTCGTAAATGGTGACTGTAATGAGTGGATTCTGAAGTCCAATGTACGTATCGTGCTTTCTCTTCAAATACAATGATCGTCACTCTATATATTGCGAGAGAAAGATGAAACATGCTTGAATGTGCTGGGGGCTTACTTTTAGAGGACCTGGAGATAGTTTGTGTGCGTACGTGAAAGGGGCATAGAGTGGGGTATGCATGGAGAGAGAGATGCTCTTTGTTTCTCTTTATTATGACTAACTTTATATATAGTATAAAAATATACAAATTCACAGTGCGGAATAAATATCATTGTGGGCACCATGCAATGCAAATTAGTGTTCATACTCCTCAATATAACTTTGTAATGTTGTATATATGTAGAAATTCTAAAATAATTTTTTGGCCACACTTTATTCGAAAGGAATGTTGTATGCGAAATAAACGTGAAGAGAGGGCTTTTTAGATCAATGGGGTACGTGATGTAACATGTGTGAATGTGTAGTTGATGCATTTGGTAGGGCCTAGAGAGGTATGTGTGTGTATAACATATTC
>NC_041382.1:343771828-343809500 GCF_002162155.2 Triticum dicoccoides
CACGAGAAATGAGAGTGGTCTAGAGAGAGAGATGAATATGATGTCACGGCGAGAGATTCCCTTGAGTGTGTATATGCAAGGGGGAGTGGATAGAGGCACCAGGAGAATTTTGTTTCATGTGTGGTGTCTGTGTTGGTATGTGTGGGTGTGAGAAGATAACGAGACGTGGGGGCAGAGGGTGTGTCACTGCGTAAGGTCTGGTGGGTCGATGTGAGGCCCTTCGTTCGGTTCCGTCCTGCGCCACATTGGTCGGCCCGTGACGCATTTAGGGAGACCCATGGATGACTAGTCGTACAAGACAAAGGTAGCATAATTGTGAAGGACTCTGTGTCCACTGACAAAGCCGATTAGGATTTGTAACCCTAGGTTCTCGGACTACGGTAACCCCTTTATCTCTGATATTACTATTCATCCAACCTAACTTTAAGGGGCATCCTACAGAATGCTCTGCTAGAATCATACTCGTCGATTAGGAAGAGAGGTGTGAGACAATGCGTGAGAGACAAGCCTAAAGATAATGTGCGTACAGGAGACACGTAGGTAGGTCGATGTATATAGAAAGGGTCGATGGGGATTGTGCATGTGTATGCTTGCGAGAGGAAGAGTGCTTGTGATAAAGGTTAGTGAAAACAGTCGTAAATGGTTACGAGAGGGAGGGAGGGTTATATCGAGAGCATGTGTGTGAGAAAGACACCTCGGGAGAGAGTGTGCGAGCATGTGTGAGAGACCACTGATGGAGAGTGAAACTACATGTAAAAGACTGCTGTACACATTGATTAAAGATATAAATTGTATCCAAATATTAGGATGGGATCATGATATTTGTAGTTCGCGTAAGGAACGGTCATTGATCCATCAAACATCTAGATTATGTCAAATTTGAGCATGTCTATGTTATTATTCGACACAATTGATCCACATAGTTAGTATTTTGAACTCCAAACAATGCATCACTTTAGCAATCGAATATAAACATGAGTATAGTTCATGTTGTGTGTGTAAAGCACATTATACATACGAAAGTTACACAATGAACATTATAAATAGCTACCTATGAACTAGCATACTTTTGAATTCAACTTAAGGTGGTTTAAAAAAATCAAATTCAACATGAAGTCCATTCAATTATTTGAATTTGATATCATGGCATTTGTAAATCATACCTAAATTATGGGGCCACCAATCTTTGCTCTGATTTTGTACATAATAGCATATGTAGTCGTGTACAAAATAGATTCAAATTTAGCTCCTCCATTCCAAAATAATTGTAGTTATAGGATTTTCAAGTGTAAAAATTTCAAAAAGAAGCGGATAATTTAATGAGATATTCAAACATACAAGGTCAAAGTTCAAGAGTACTCTAAACGTGAATGCTTGTGTTTCAAAACTTCGAACGAAGTGCCAAAAGAGCCTCTACTCACCCGAAACCGCATGAGACCAATGTTTGGTAGTACAAGGAAATTACTTTTCTAATAACTCTGACCCGTGAAACCTACCGGCCCGACGTCCAAAGGTCTAAACCGGGGTAGGTCTGTAGCTTCATCTAGACTCCACGCAACCGCCTCCGAAAAACATTCATACACAACGGCCGCCTAAGCACACATGCGCGCAGCCAAAATCGCTGCCGCCCACTATTTGGGACACCTGGGATTACCATCCTACCTCCGACACACAGTAGGTCCGAAATTTAAGAGGTGGCAAAGTTTGTAATTTCCCCAAATTTCAAACAAGCGCGGCCTATCTTCTGTTCAAAAAAGCCAAAAACAAGCGCGTCCCAGACCGAAACATGGTTCTCCCCCCTCCCCCAGCCCACCCGTCCGATTCCGCATTCGTACTCCATGGGCGCAAAAACTACCTCTCCACCAGCCATGAAACCCCGGAGTCCTCCATCTGCCACCCCATCCGACCCATCAACCGCCGCCCTCCTCCATCACGCTGGAGCCGATACCCCGTCGTCGTCGTCGTCCACCGCAACGCCCTCCATGGCTAGTAGTTGAAGCCGAGGCCGAGCCGTCTGTACCCAAGCTAGTTCAACCACGCCGTCCTGCGCCTCACCGTTGCCGCTCCAACTTCTCCACTCTCCACCGCACTAGAGTTGTTCCTGCTACGCCGTCCTTCACCGCCTCGGATCTGCTTCCCCTGCACCGATATACGGCCACAGCAACACAGTCAACAATTTGGCCATGGGTTTGTCCAAGGATCCACGGTCCTCCAAAACATCGGTTCCCCCGGGAGAAAAAAGAAGATTGCCGCGACAGATGGAGGAGACCACACTGGCAACCGATAAGGGTACTCCTCTTCCCTTATTCATGGAAATCTTACTGTCTGCTTGCACGGTATTCATCCCACAGAAGACACTAGTTGACCGCTTCTTCTTGATACTAGATGTTCCTAGTAACTCGCGATGCACAAGGTTTCTCCTCATATACTATTTCACCTTAGCTAGAGGTACGTCGCCCCCCTAAATTTCAATTCCTGGTCAGTTGATTCCCAATTAACGGAAGCATTCCCCGGCATGACAAGCGCTAGTCCGCCTATTACGCTGGGGAAGCAGCACCTCGGTGTTTATCTTAGGGGCGTGTGGGGCCTAGAGCTACTAGCGCCCGATCTGGAGGTCGGCCGGGATTAAAGGGATGGCCTAGGTGCGCTGCCAAGCATGGAGGTAGTGTGAGGTCGAGGGGAGGGCGGGGCGGCGGAGGCAGGGGTTTGGGCCGGTGGTCACTGGCGGTTCGAGAAAGATCATCAACCGTGACTAGCAGGAGGTAGACGAAGGCCATCTGCCCGTTCCTTATAGATCGGATGGTTCATTAAAAAAATCGACTGACCTATTTATTTTTAGTCGACTGTTATCTTGATATGACCACATGTGGTGGTGTGATGGAGGAGTACCTACATTTCCTGTTCTCATATATTAGAAAACCATACGGAGTAGAATCTAATTTTGTTTGCCATGCAATGTTGTAGAGCTATCATATGTCTCATTTCATTTATTTTTCTGCCACCTGCTATCTGCTACTTTTATAATGCACTAGTTCTGCACACACTTCACCCATACTCTCACTATTGTATTTTTATGCAAGGGTATTTCGGAGTCTGCCTTGAGTGAAGCAGAAAAGAAAAGAGAGAAGTTGCTCCAGCTTTCTACGCGGGTAAGCACGACACGTTATAGCGCTATAAAGGGTGCAGTGTCAGCAGCTGTTGACGGTAAACATAGCTCTGGAGTTCATGACCTTGCTCACAATGAACCACCATCCCAGGTGCTTGCTTTAACTTCGCTGTGTCTGCATGTTCCATATGGTGTCTAGCTTGTATTCGAAAGGCCGAAATCGGTCTTTATTAAGATAAGGAAAGATAGTTTTTACATGAACCACCATCCCGTGAGCACCAGAAGACAAATAGCTAGTCAGGGCACTGGCCGAGCCAGTGACAAGCCCAGCAAAGACATGCATCACCTGGAAGCCAACTAAAAAGCCGCGATGGTGGCGAAGCAGCCAGCCTCCCACCTGGTTCTCCGGTCCTAGATGATCATGCTCACCAATCCATCCAGATGTCTAGGTTGTATTGCTTCCAATTTGGTTAAATTGCATCTGCCTAGCTTACACATTATACCTTTGAATATGACATGCTCTTGATAACCCACAAGTATAGGGGATCGCAACAGTTTTTGATAAGTAAGAGTGTCGAACCCAACGAGGAGCTAAAGGCAGAACAAATATTCCCTCAAGTTCTATCAACCACCGATACAACTCTACGCACGCTTAATGTTCGCTTTACCTAGAACAAGTATGAAACTAGAAGTATTATGTAGGTCTTTTTGGATAGGTTTGCAAGGTAATAAAGATTACGTAAATAAAAAGTAGGGGCTGTTTAGATAAAGACAAAACTAAGTTAGTTTTAGTAGCGAGCTTTTGGTTACGAGAAAGTTATTTGTCCCTAGGGAATCGATAACTAGACCGGTAATCATTATTGCAATTTTATATGAGGGAGAGGCATAAGCTAACATACTTTCTCTACTTGGATCATATGCACTTATGATTGGTACTCTAGCAAGCATCCGCAACTACTAGAGATCATTCAGGTAAAACCCAACCATAGCATTAAAGTATCAAGTCCTCTCTATCCCATACACAAAAAACCTACTTACTCGGGTCTGTGCTTCTGTCACTCATGCCACCCACCATAAGCAAATCATGAACATATTGAAAACCCTACAATGGGAATCCCTCACGCTTGCATGACACGGAGAGCACCATAGGACAGCACCAATAATAAAACATGCAACTCAAACCAATCACGATCATCAAATAACCCATAGGACAAAACGGATCTACTCAAACATCATAGGATAGCCATACATCATTGGGAAATAATATATAGCATTGAGCACCATGCTTAAGTAGAGATTATAGCGGGTAAGAGAGAGGTTACAACGCTACATAGAGGGGGGAAGAGTTGGTGATGCTGGCGGTGAAGTTGTTGGTGAAGATTACGGTGATGATGATGGCCCCCGGTGGCACTCCGGGGCCACTGGAAGCAAGGGGGAGAGAGCTCCCCCTCCTTCTTCTTCTTCCTTGACCTCCTCCCTAGATAGGAGAAGGGTTTCCCCTCTGGTCCTTGGTCTACATGGCATGGGAGGGGCGAGAGCCCCTCCAAGATTGGATCTGTCTCTCTGTCTCTCTCTATTTCTGCATTCTCTGATTCTGCCTCTTCAGCGTGACTTATATTCCCGGAGATCCATAACTATGATTGGGATGAAATTTTAACACGATCTCTATCCGGATATTAGCTTTCTTGCGGTGACAGAAGGGCATCAACCGCCTTACGGGGTGGCCACGAGGGTCAGGGGCGCGCCCCCTGCCTCGTGCCCCCCTCGGGCATCGTCTCACGTGGATTTTTCTTCCCAAAAGTCACATATATTACAAAAAAACCTCTGTCAGTTTTTATCCCGTTTGGACTCCGTTTGATATGGATATTCTACGAAACAAAAAACATGCAACAAACAGGAACTGGCACTGGGCACTGGATCAATATGTTAGTCCCAAAAATAGTACAAAAAGTTGCCAAAAGTATATGAATTTTTAGAATATTGGCATGGAACAATCAAAAATTATAGATATGACGGAGACGTATCAGCATCGCCAAGCTTAATTCCTGCTCATCCTCGAGTAGGTAAATGATAAAAAAAGAGATAATTTTTGATGTGGAATGCTACCTAGCATAATCTTGATCACATATCTAATCATGGCATGAATATCAAGATACGAGTGATTCAAAGCAATAGTCTATCATTTGACATAAAAACAATAATATCAGGCTACTAATAAAGCAATCATGTCTTTTCAAAATATCATGGCCAAAGAAAGTTATCCCTACAAAATCATATAGTCTGGCTATGCTCCATATTCACCACACAAAATAATCACATCATGCACAACCCTGATGACAAGCCAAGCAATTGTTTCATACTTTTGACGTTCTCAAACCTTTTCAACTTTCACGCAATACATGAGCATGAGCCATGGACATAGCACTATAGGTGGAATAAAATGTTGGTTGTGGAGAAGACAAAAAAGGAGAAGATAGTCTCACATCAACTAGGCGTATCAACGGGCTATGGAGATGCCCATCAATAGATATCAACTAGCAAAAGGGCCGGTGCGTTGCAACGGGAGAAAAAAAATTGATGGATCAATTGAGGGAAAAAATTGGATGCTAGTTTGGAACATGAGATATGATGTCTGCTTTGGGTGAACAATACTAAATGACGGAATTCTTTCCAAGAATATAATACCATAAAATACAACAATGGTTCAGAACTATAGCAGTTGTGAAAGCACTTACCAGCTCTTGTCGCAATTAGGGCTGCAAACGAGTCGAGCTCGAGCGAGTTGGAGTTGGCTCTGCTGAGTGAAGCTCATGATTGAGCTGTAGAACATGACTCGTGCTCAGCTTGTAACGATCTCGAGTAAAAATAGGAGTCAGGCATCTCAGAGAATCCATCCAAAACATTAATTCTTTTCATTTTTACATTCTGCGACCGTGTGGAACATATCATGGAAAAATTCACAAATAAAAATCCATAAAGTATAGTGCACACACTTGGTGAAGAGCCCTTATACATAGTCACAAATTCTATAGCCTTAGTCCTCTCTCTCATGATCGTACATTTCCGTACTGTTGGCATGTATCAGAATTGGCTCCCATGGTCAAGATAAGAATGCAGGTAAATGTGTGTGAACACCTCATCATTGTGTCTGCCACCTTCCATAAATAAATCCATGCTGCCTCCCATGCTCGAGTATCTAGAAGCAAACATTTCAATCTGTAGCAATAATAGACAATAAGCAATTATTTTAAGCTCTAAACCCATAACTCCCTCTAGCCGATAACAAATTCCACTACATAGATATATTGCATTATGTGCTTTGACCAAGTTCATTGTGAAGAGAATATTGTCCTTTTTCTGAAACCTTAAACCCTTCTGAATGATTTTGATGCATAGCAGTAATGTCATACACTTTGCGCCATCAGAAAATATTACCCACAAAAACCTTGCATCCACTAAACAACTGTTGTTGAATCTCAAAGCTAGATTTAGGTATTGCAGAAAAGTGTAAGCAGGGCCGGAGAGCAAAAGGTGGAAATAGGTCCATAAAGTTATCAGAACAGAATTGTGACCTCTCTGTTTTGAAGGTTGTCGAACAAAAATAGAATTCTAAACCAGAATGTTCAGAGACTACTATGCTTGCTCCAATTGATACAGTGAGCCCGACATCATGCCCAATTAGAAACGAAGCTCGCATCTGCAGAAAAGACAGGATTTTTTGAACTTACTTCTGCCTTGCAGTGATGAAACAAACACAAGGCTACTTTAAGTGACTAAGGGCCTCTCTGGGAACTGTCAACCGCAAGTTCCTACTGAGTTCCAAACTGTTGCAGAGCTAGTAGAATTCAGACATGCTCTTCCCTAGTTGAAGTTTGTTTGAAATTAAATCAAGCTAAAGCCAAGTGTATGATCAAATGTAGTTTAGGACATAATTTAGATGGATGGCTGCATACTGATAGCGTTTATAGAACTACATTATTTCACTATCTGAATACAAAGACAACATGAATCGGGAGAAATAAATGAGTAGAGCCTGAGCTTTCTGAACACCAATTAGACAATTAGGAGATACAATTATACCTCCTGTCCAGAGGATCCAATCAAGTCAAAAGTCCCAAGGTCCCAAAAAATAATTGTCTTATCATCTGAACCTGGATAAGTTTTTGGAAAGAACATAAAGCAAAAGTTACAACAAACCAAGTCTAGATTATATAAATAGTTTTAGGCGAAAGATGTTATTTGAGAACAAATCTCCTGTTCTTGTATAGGTTTTGCAATACATTATCATCCAAAATGCACATGTCCAGCAAGTGAGAATATGATCTTTCAGCCTCAGAATATGATTCTTTCAGACTTGAATCAAACAAGGAGCAAACAGAAACTTCTTCGTGAACTTATGTGTTCATGGATTAGAATAAAAAAGGAAACAGTAGTCAAAAAAATAGGGAGCAGAAGTACCTTGTGAAGGGGGTATGGAATAGGCAGTAGTACCTTTCTTGTCAACATAGTGGTCATGGTCAGGAGGGTGCCGGAGATGCTGCTGTAAGTTTTCGCTCCTCTAGTTGTAGGAGACCGTATCGATGTATCGACGTCCAGCAGTCCACCGGCAACAGGGCAGAGGTGGAGGCCATGACGGCCCTCGTCGGCGAGGATCTAGCCGGCTCCCAGCTCTCCACGCCCACCGCAACAGTGAACTCTCCTCTATGTTGCATCCAGAAAAGGGGTGAATCTGAAACGAGCACGCGTGCGCGCGCACACCCATAGAGGAGGGGGATTGGGAGGTGCTCGTGTGGGGAGGGGTAGAACTGAGGGAGTTGGCCAGCTGATGGAGAGCGGCAGTGGCAGAAGAGGAGGAGAGAGATGAGCTGGGGAAGGTGCGGCGCCGGTGGTGGAAAGCCGCAGGGGTTGGGGCACTTCGGGTAGGGGTGGCCCCGGCGGTAGGGGCCAGCATTGGCGGAGCGTGACGCTGGGGCGGGGGTGGCGGCATCCGCGCGTGGCGGAGGGGCGGGGGGAGGTGGCGGCGGTGCCCGACTGCTTGGAAGGGGTCGATGGCGCGGCGGCGCACTGAAGGAGGAGATGAGGTACCTGTACCGGTCCAGATTAAGTTGAATAATAGGACTGCGGGTTTCTTTCAGAAAACTCTAGGGGTATTTAGCAAAAGCGTGACGATAGTGAGCGGGAAAAAGCGATAACTTGCCTAGCTCCAGCCCAACATCGACTACGGTTGGAAATAATTGTTACCTGCGAACGAAGCGGGTTTAGTACCACATCGCGTATATGGTTTAAATTCAAACTGAAAGCTTAAAATCACGGAAAGAAGTGTATTGTGACAGTGAACCCACGGAGTCAATCCGTGCTTTATTATTAGGGAAAGATGTGAGTGAGTAGTGATTGCCATGCAATGGATGCACTAGGAGCTATAAGTGTATGAAAGCTCAGACTGGAAACTAAGTGGGTGTGCATCCAACTTGCTTGCTCATGAACACCTCGGGCGTTTGAGGAAGCCCATCATCAGAATATACAAGCCAAGTTCTATAATGAAAATTCCCACTAGTATATGAAAGTGATAACTCAAGAGTCTCTCTATATGAAGAACATGGTGCTACTATGAAGCACAAGTCTGGTAAAAGGATAGTAACATTGCCCCTTCTCTCTTTTTCTCTCATTTTTTTGTTTTTTTGTTTTTGGGTGGGCTTCTTTGGCCTCTTTTTTTATTTGGGCTTCTTTGGCCTCTTTTATTTTTTTAAAGTCTGGATTCTCATCCCGACTTGTGGGGGAGTCATAGTCTCCATCATCCTTTCCTCACTGGGGCAATGCTCTAATAATGATGATCATCACACTTTTATTTACATACAACTCAATATTACAACTCAATATCTAGAACAAATGTATGACTCTATATGAATGCCTCTGATGGTGTACCGGGATGTGCAATGATCTAGCGTAGCAATGGCATCAAAAAATGGACAAGCCATGAAAACATCATGCTAGCTATCTTACGGTCATGCAAAGCAATATGACAATGAATGCTCAAGTCATGTATATGATGATGATGGAAGTTGCCTAGCAATATATCTCGGAATGGCTATGAAAATGCCATGATAGGTAGGTATGGTGGCTGTTTTGAGGCAGGTATATGGTGGGTTTATTGTACCGGCGAAAGTTGCGCGACACTAGAGAGGCTAGCCATGGTGGAAGGGAGAGAGTGCGTATAATCCATGGACTCAACATTAGTCATAAAGAACTCACATACTTATTGCAAAAGTCTATTAGCTATCGAAACAAAGTACTACGCGCATGCTCCTAGGGGGATAGATTGGTAGGAAAAGACCATCGTTCATCCCCGACCGCCACTCATAAGGAATACAATCAATTAATAAATCATGCTCTGACTTCATCACATAACGGTTCACCATACATGCATGCTACGGGAATCACAAACTTAAACACAAGTATTTCTACAATCTACAACTACCCACTAGCATGACTCTAATATCACCATCTTTATATCGCAAAACTATTGCAAGGAATCAAACATATCATATTCAGTGATCTACAAGTTTTATGTAGGATTTTATGACTAACCATGTGAATGACCAGTTCCTGTCATCTATCTAAATAGATATAAGTGAAGCAAGAGAGTTTAATTCTTTCTACAAAAGATATGCCCACGCTCTAACAAATATAAGTGAATCAAAAGAGCATTCTACAAATGGCAGTTTTCTATGTGAAGAGAAACATGCAATCCAAACTTCAAATGATATAAGCGAAGCACATGATGCATTCTATAAAGCCATACTCAAAATATATAAGTGAAGTGCATAGAGCATTCTATAAATCAACCAAGGACTATCTCATACCAGCATGGTGCATAAAAGAAAAATGAAAACTAAGTGCAAAAGACGTTCCAAGATTGCACATATCTAATGAATGAAACGAATCCGAAAACATACTGATACTTGTTGAAGAAAGAGGGGATGCCTTCCGGGGCATCCCCAAGCTTAGACGCTTGAGTCTCCTTGAATATTTACTTGGGGTGCCTTGGGCTTCCCCAAGCTTGATCTCTTGCCTCTCTTCCTTCTTCTCACATCGAGACCTTCTCGATCATCGAACACTTCATCCACACAAAACTTCAACAGAAAACTCGGTAAGATCCGTTAGTATAATAAAGCTAATCACTACTCTAAGTACTGTTGCAAACCAATTAATATTTTGTTTTTTCATTGTGTCTACTGTAATATAACTTTTCCATGGCTTAATCCACTGATATAAATAGATAGTTTCATCAAAACAAGCAAACTATGCATCAAAAACAGAATCTGTCTAAAACAGAACAGTCTGTAATAATCTGAACATTAACCATATCTATGGTACTCCAAAAATTCTACCAGAATTAGTAAAAATAAAAAATTTGTATAGAAAGGCATTTAAAAAAGAATCAGAACCATTTGATGTTCCAGTAAAAAATGTAAAACCGCACACTACAGCCAAAGTTTCTGTCCTACACCGTACAAACCAACAAGCATCTAAAACATCCTAAAGGCAAACCTTGGCACATTATTTTTATAATACAATGGAATTATACAAGGGGATACTTTTTTTAAAGTTTCTTTAATTAAGATTCACAAAGTTTCCATGGGCATGAACAAAGTTCAAGGACGTCCCCCACTTTCACAATGCTCGTCTATCTCACTTTCACTTTTCTTTTTGAAAAGTTTTGGGTTTCCCTCTTTATTTTTTTTATTTTTAAACTATATAAAAGCACTCAACAGAAATAAATGACTCTCTAAAACTTCCGGGTTGTCTCTCTGGCAGCGCTTTCTTTAAAGCCATTAAGCTAAGCATATAGTGCTCAAGTAATGAATCCACTCGGATCCCAAGGTATATCAAAGCCAATTTGAATTAACAATGATTTATGATTTAGTAGTGAGCACAAAGTAACATATATCATGCAACAACAAAGTCTAACTCTCTTCCTATGCATCGGCATGTCATAAAAGAACAATTCATGCACACAGAGTAAAGGTCAATGCATAGTATAAACAGTTTCTTGCAATTTTATCGTATTGGAAACATAGAGAGGTGGAGATATAGTTCCTCTCTCATAATAATTGCAAGTAGGAGCAGAAAGCACATGCATATTATTATCATGTGCAATACTAAAACGCAACCCATCAATATAATACTTAATAAGTGCAAACTTCTCTGATATAGTGTAGTCGGGAGAATTCAAAAAGATAATAGGACTATCATGCGTGGGTGCAATGGCAACAATTTCATGTTTAACATAAGGAACTATAGCAAGTTCATCTCCATAAGCATAATTCATATTGGCATCTTGGACATAAGCATAGCAAGCATCATCAAAAAGGGATATTTCAAGAGAATCAACAGGATCATAACAATCATCATAGCAATCATCCTTCGGTAAGCACGAAGGGAAATTAAACAATGTATGAGTTGGAGGGTTACTCTCATTAGAAGGTGTGCATGGGTAGCTAATCCTCTCTTCCTCCTTTTGTTCGTCGCTCTCCTCATCATCTTTTTCACCCAATGATCTCACAGTTTCATCAATTTCTTCTTCCATAGACTCCTGCAAAATATTAGTCTCTTCTTGGACAGCGGAGACTTTCTCAATAAACGCATCAATATCGGCATTGAATTCATAATTCTCATAGCAATATTTAAGGATAGCTAAATTTTCAGGTCTATAAACTGAATCATCAAATTTTTCACACTCTTTAAACAAAGATTCAATTTCATAAGCACCCATAAAAGCAACAAATTCTTCTATTTGTTCCACATCATAGTAATCATATATACCATTAGCATAATAAGCCCAGGTTTTATCATCATTAAATTTGCATGAAAAGGGAAGGTGTGGAGCCTTTATCCTAGAGCAACAAGTATAGTCATATCTCAAGCAAAGTTGCCGAGCATACCAATGCAACATATGAATTTGATCCCATAATAGTTTCCCCTTTTGAGTCAAGCGATAATCCCTAAAGTATTCACATTGATCCAACGTGTCTCCCATAATATAATTGAATGGGGTTTTCTCTGGATTATCAAAGTAGTACATAATATCTGTCACATAACGAGCATCGAGGGTTTTAGGAGGTTCCTCATCTCCATGAGCAGCAAGTACACCTAATTTTTTGGTATTTCATGTTCCATATCCATAATTAAAGATAAAGAACAACTAAGAACATCAAATAAAAATTACTTAGTGATAAAGCAAACAAGCACACATGATAATATTCACCCCACGCTATGACTCCCCGGCAACGGCGCTCGAAAAAGGTCTTGATAACCCAAAACTATAGGGGATGGCAACAGTTTTCGATAAGTAAGAGTGTCGAACCCAACGAGGAGCTAAAGGCAGAACAAATATTCCCTCAAGTTTTATCGACCACCGATACAACTCTACGCATGCTTAACGTTCGCTTTACCTAGAACAAGTATGAAACTAGAAGTATTATGTAGGTGTTTTTGGATAGGTTTACAAGATAATAAAGATTACGTAAATAAAAAGTGGGGGCTGTTCAGATAAAGATACAACTAAGTTAGTTTTAGTAGAGAGCTTTTTGTTACGAGAAAGTTATTTGTCCCTAGGCAATCGATAACTAGACCGTAATCATTATTGCAATTTTATATGAGGGAGAGGCATAAGCTAACATACTTTATCTACTTGGATCATATGCCTTTATGATTGGAACTCTAGCAAGCATCCGCAACTATTAGAGATCATTAAGGTAAAACCCAACCATAGCATTAAAGTATCAAGTCCTCTTTATCCCATACGCAAACAACCTACTTACTCGGGTCTATGCTTCTGTCACACACGCCACCCACCATAAGCAAATCATGAACATATTGCAAACCCTACAACAGGAATCCCTCATGCTTGCGCGACATGGAGAGCACCATAGCACAGCACCAATAATAAAACATGCAACTCAAACCAATCACGATCATCAAATAACCCATAGGAAAAAATGGATCTACTCAAACATCATAGGATAGCCATACATCATTGGGAAATAATATATAGCGTTGAGCACCATGTTTAAGTAGAGATTACAACGGGTAAGAGAGAATTTACACCGCTGCATAGAGGGGGGAAGAGTTGGTTATGATGGCGGTGAAGTTGTTGGTGAAGATTGCGGTGATGATGATAGCCCCTGGTGGCACTCCGGTGCCACCGGAAGCGAGGGGGAGAGAGCCCCCCTCCTTCTTCTTCTTCCTTGAATTCCTCCCTAGATGGGAGAAGGGTTTCCCCTCTGGTCCTTGGTCTCCATGGCATGGGAGGGGCGAGAGCCCCTACGAGATTGGATCGGTCTCTCTGTCTCTCTCTGTTTTTGCGTTCTCTGATTCTTCCCCTTCACCGTTTCTTATATTCCCGGAGATCCGTAAATCTGATTGGGCTGAAATTTTAACACGATCTATATCTGGATATTAGCTTTCCTGTGGCGAAAGAAGGGCATCAACCGCCTAACGGGGTGGCCACGAGCGTCAGGGGCGCGCCCCCTGCGTCATGGACCCCTCGGGCATCGTCTCGCATGGATTTTTCTTCCCAAAAATCACATATATTGCAAAAAAATCTCCGTCAGTTTTTATCTCGTTTGGACTCCGTTTGATATGGATATTCTGTGAAACAAAAAACATGCAGCAAACAGGAATTGGCACTGGGCACTGGATCAATATGTTAGTCCCAAAAATAGTATAAAAAGTTGCCAAAAGTATATGAAAGTTGTATAATATTGGCATGGAACAATAAAAAATTACAGATACGACGGAGACATATCACATGTCTTTCTGTTTTTGGTACATACTAGTACATCTTTGTATTAACCCTGTTCTTACATCAAACTAATGTTTTTCTGTATCCCTCATCAATCACTTATGATGAGGCAGTCAGGAAAGTGGACTACTCCTCATTTAAAGAATGCAGTGTCAGCCTCCTGACATGATTCTCAAGAAACAGCAAGGCTAGATGAAGATAGTGAACGTAGCTCTGTTGTTGATTACCGCATTTCCCCTACACTAGCATCGCAGTTGCTTGCTCTAACTTGGCAGCGTGATATGTGGTTGCATGTTGCATATGGTGTCTAGATTGTATGTGCTATTTCTTCCAATCTGGTTAAACTGCATGTGCTATTCTGCTTAGCTTATACATTATACCTGTTAATGTGACATGCCGTCCTGTATTTAGTACATAGTACATCTGTCTATTAAGCATGTCCTTACATAAAACTATTGTTTTTTTGTATCCCGCATCAATCAATATGACGAGACACCTTTAGTATATGTAGTGCGATATTAGTTGCATCTTTCATATGATTTATAGCATGCGCTGCTTCTAATTTGTTGAAATTACATTTATGATGGGACGCTTTTAACTTGGCAGAGTCATATTGGTTGCATCGTTCATGTGGTGTGTAGCTTGCATTACTTCTTATTTGTTGGAATGGTTGCTTAGTTTACACAAATAGTTGTGAACATGCCATGCCGTCCTGTTTTTCATACATATTCCATCCTGGTATCATGTGTTTGCCTTACATCAAAGTAGTGATTGTCAGTATCATGCATGAATGAGTTCCGAAGAGAGAATTTTATTGCTTTTTCTTGTCGGTTTTACTTGCCAATTTGAAATCAATAAAGCGGAAGGAAGTTAGCAAGGCAGCGGATAAAGGTGCTCCTTCCAAACGGAGGGCCTCTACAGTTTCTACTCCTCCATCCCCCCAAGATGATTTCCAAGACAACACATGCATAGACACTCAACGTAGCTGTGTTTATGATGAGCACGTCTACCCTAGTGCACCATCACCGGTGCTCCCATCTAACTTGGCACTGTTATATGTGGTTGCATGTTATGTGTGATTTCTAGCTTGTATTGCTTCTAATTTTGTTGAATTCCATTTGCTTACTTTACACATTATACTTGAATAAGACACGTGTTCCTGTTTCTAGAACATACAATATTTGTCTATCACACCATGTTCTTACATCAAATTACTACTGTTGTGTAACCTGCAACAATCACTTATCATAAGACACGTTTGACTTTGGTGTGTGATATAGGTTACATCTCGCATTCTTTTCTAGCTTGTACTACTAATTTGTTGAAATGGCACTTATGACGAGATAGTTTTAACTTGGTAGAGTGATATTCATTGCAGCTTTCATATGGTGTCTAGCTTTCATTGCTTCTAATTTGTTGAAATGCCTTCTCCTTAGTTTACACATCATAAGTTGTGAATATGCAATGTCACTAATGATGAGAGACCTCTAACTTGGTAGTGTGATGTTGTTTGCATCTTGCATCTAATTTATTTCTTGTACCGCTTCACATTTGTTTAAACACCATTTATGATGAGACACTGTTAACTTGGCAGAGCGATATTTGTAGCATCTTTCATATGGTGTCTACCTTCCATTGCATTGTTTCTAATTTAGTGAAATGTCTTCTACTTAGTTTACACATCATAGTTCTAGTTATCTCTTCCGGCCTGTTTTTCGTACATATTACATCCTCCTATCATGTGGTTGTCTAACATCAAAGTTCAGTTCGTTTCTATCATGCATCAATTTGTTCTGAAGAACTAAATTGTTATTTGTTTTTCTCGTCGTCTTGACTTAACATGGCACAAAGAAAGATGAAGAAACACAGAATGGCAGGGAATGAGAACCGGAAGAATCCTGCAGATTCTGCTGGTACTTATGGTGTAATAGAAGGTCAAAGTCTAGCGGAAAATTCTACAAACAGGGTATCCCATGCTACACGAGCTGCAGAAAAAGCCAAACAGAAACAAATAGCTGCCACCAAACAAGCAGAGATAGCCCCAGTTCTTGCAACACCTTCCATAGTACTACCAGATGCACGAGTTACTCGTGGCTCAACTGAGCTAGCAGCACGTTCCCAAGCTCCCTTGCCACCTGACACTATTTCCCAAGCTCCCTTGCCACCTGACACTATTTCCCAAGCACTCTTGACACAAGACGAGTTGGCAATATCAGATGAACCTTGTGAGCTTCAACATCAAGAAGGTAGTTGCTGGAGTCAAGTTACAGTTGCATGCTTCTTTATATGTAGTCTCACAGTTTGATGTACACTAACACTTCCTATGTTCGTTGTTGGACTAGCACCTAGGCGCAAGAGGAAACAAAGATCAGGGTAATGCTCTATAGGTTAACTAAATCTAGAGGAGGAAGAATGGAGATCCGTTTTGAGGCAGGTTTAAAAAGGCCACGTGATGCTACAGTGTCAGCCAAGTTAGTATCAGACGTAGCGGTTGCCGTTAGGTGTCATGTACGTATCGTCCCAACGTGGATTCAGTACATGAATGACAAAGACGAAACCCATTTCAACACCTTCCACTACAAAACAAGACACATTCGTGACATTTTGGGCCGAACGAAATTATTTCTGTCATACTTATGACACTTTTATGACAATAATTGTGACAAAACACGGTATCATCATAGATGTGGTGGGGTTCTACTTGTATGACAAAACCTCATGACATAAAATGGGCTTTTCATCCTGGGCGGGCTGGAGACACAGCTGCATGACATTCTTTGGGCCATCCATGACGAAAAAAACCATGGTAGAAGCGAGGGCGAGGAAAATATCGGGGTGTTCCTGGTTACGGTGGGTGGTCGGGGCCGAGCGATGTGTGTTTCTCTCGTACACACATGCGCGTGGGTGCGAGGCGTTGGGCTCTAACTGAACCCGAGCGAGGCGTTGGGCTCTAACTGACCCCGAGCGATTGCACTGCAGGCTATGCGTTACTGAACACGAGCGATCGATCGATGGCTGTTAACTGAACCCGATCGAGCGATTCCTTCGCTACTGCTGCTAACTGAAGCTGATCGATGCTGCCTCTAGATGAACAGTCAGCGTTGCTGGGGTGGTTGGACGAATAGTTCCCGGTGGGGGTGGATGAAGAGGACCCTGTGGTGTTTCCTCTGGATGAACAGTGAGCATTGCTGGGGGGTTTGGATGAACAGTTCCCGGTGTAGGTCGATGAACAGGACCCCGTGGTGTTGCCTCTGGATGAACAGGACCCCGATCGATCGAGCCGGTTGGGGCTGGATGAACAGGACCCCGTGGAGGGCTGGATGAACAGGACCACCCCGTGGAGGGTAGGATGAACAGTAGACGATGGAGGGCTGGATGAACAGTAGCCCGTGGAGGGGTGGTAGAACAGGAGCCCGTGAAGAGGGCTGGTTGAACAGTAGCCGGTGGAGTAGCGCGCGGTGGAGGCTGGATGAACAGGAGCCCATGGATGAACAGTCGCAGGTGGAGGCTGGAGGAGGCCGACGGTAGCCCGTGGAGGCAGGAGGGGGTCGATGGTGGAGATGAACAGTATCCCGTGCAGTCTTGTTTTTCGGTACGCCACACCCCTCCCGATGAACAAGACCCCCCTTTCGACCGTAGCGCTCCAACACAAGTTCGTTTCCTCCGTTTTGCGGTATGCCACACCCCTCCCGATCAACAGGACTCCCGTTTCGACCGTAGCGCTCCAACACAAGTTCGTTTCCTCCGTTTTGCGGTATGCCAGACCCCTCCTGATGAACAAGATCCTGTTTCGAACATGGCCGGTTGAACACAAGGCCATTTCCTCCGTTCTGTGGTACGCCAGGCCTCGTTTCCATCAACTGTTCTGTCCAAGCCGGTTGGCTCCCACACATTCCGTTGCCTCCCGATGAACATGACGCATTCCGTTGCCTCCCGATGAACACGACGATGACGCAGTTTCTCCGTTCCGACCCAGCCATGTACACGAGCCCTGGCCGTACGTACGCACGAGTAGGCGTTCGAGACGTTGCTAGTATGTACGTACGTGGCCGTATTTACTTTCTTGCACCCTGGCCGCTGTATGTATGTGTTCATGCTACGTGCGCACCTCTACTATGACACATGCGTGCCTCTTCATCGACTAGTATGTACGTACACGTTCGCGACCATAATGACAACGCTACGTACGCTTCGACAAGGTGGGTCCCGACTGTCAGGCACTTCCTTGCGTGCAAAGATGTAGCTGGTGGGCCCCAGTAGTCAGGCGGGCGAATCATTTTTTTTGCCTGGACGCACTTCCATGTGTGCAAAGATGTAGCTGGTGGGTCCCAGCAGTCAGGGGGAAATGTTTTTTTGTGAAATACGGTGGCCCATCTGGTGGGTCCCCGCTGTCAGGTGGAGGAATAATTATTTTGCGCATAATAAGGAGGCACTTCCTTACTGCGGCCGTGGACCCAACTGTCAGCCTCTCCAGTACAGTACTCTTCCGATGGTAGTCGTTCCTTGACCAGGTTGACCACGCCACGCCGAGAGCACCAGGGCGGTGGACGACGGCGAGGCCTAGGAAGGGGACGACACGGAGGCGGGGAAGACGCGGCAGTGGAAGCTCGCACGGAGAGGAGTACGAGGGTTAACTGGTTCGACTGTGATGTGACGCTACCATCGCTGCAGGGCCTGGCCAGCGGTGGGAATAGTAGGGGGCGGTGAGGCCTCCTGATGTCTACTACACAACCTTCTTCTTGTAGACGTTGTTGGGCCTCCAAGTGCAGAGGTTTGTAGGACAGTAGCAAATTTCCCTCAAGTGGATGACCTAAGGTTTATCAATCCGTAGGAGGCGTAGGATGAAGATGGTCTCTCTCAAGCAACCCTGCAACCAAATAACAAAGAGTATCTTGTGTCCCCAATACACCCAATACAATGGTAAATTGCATAGGTGCACTAGTTCGGCAAAGAGATGGTGAAACAAGTGGTATATGGATAGTAGATAAAGGTATTTGTAATCTGAAATAATAAAAACAGCAAGGTAGCAAGTGATAAAAGTTAGCGTAAACGGTATTGCAATGTGTGGAAATAAGGCCTAGGGTTCATACTTTCGCTAGTGTAAGTTCCCTCAACAATACTAACATAATTGGATCATAAAAATATCCCTCAACATGCAACAAAGAGTCACTCCAAAGTCACTAATAGCGGAGAACGAACGAAGACATTATGGTAGGGTACGAAACCACCTCAAAGTTATTCTTTCCAATCAATCCGTTGGGCTATTCCTATAAGTGTCACAAACAGCCCTAGAGTTCGTACTAGAATAACACCTTAAGATACAAATCAACCAAAACCCTAATGTCACCTAGATACTCCAATGTCACCTCAAGTATCCATGGGTATGATTGTACGATATGCATCACACAATCTCAGATTCATCTATTCAACCAACACAAAGGACCTCAAAGAGTGCCCCAAAGTTTCTACCGGAGAATCACGACGAAAACATGTGCCAACCCCTATGCATAGGTTCATGGGCGGAGCCCGCAAGTTGATCACCAAAACATACATCAAGTGAATCACGTGATATCCCATTGTCACCACAGATATCCACGGCAAGACATACATCAAGTGTTCTCAAATCTTTAAAGACTCAATCCGATAACATAACTTCAAATGGGAAACTCAATTCATTACAAGAGAGTAGAGGGGGGAGAAAACATCATAGGATCCAACTATAATAGCAAAGCTCGCGATACATCAAGATCGTATCACCTCAAGAACACGAGAGAGAGAGAGAGAGAGATCAAACACATAGCTACGGGTACATACCCTCAGCCCCGAGGGAGAACTACTCCCTCCTCGTCATGGAGAGCACCGGGATGATGAAGATGGCCACCGGAGAAGGATTGCCCCCTCAGGCAGGGTGCCGGAACGGGTCCAGATTGGTTTTCGGTGGCTACGGAGGATTCTGGCGGCGGAACTCCTGATCCATACTCCATTGTGGAAGTTTTAGGATACGTGGGTATATATGGGTGCAGGGAGTACACCAGGGGAGCCACGAGGGCCCCATGAGGCAGGGGCGCCCCCCCCCATACTCGTGGCTTCCTCGTTCTTTCCTTGACGTGGGGTCCAAGTCCATTGGGTGGCTTTTGTTCCAAAAATAACTTCTCTAGTTGATTTCTTTCCGTTTCGACTCCGTCTGATATTCCATTTCTTCGAAACACTGAATAGGCATAAAACAACAAATCTGGGTTGGGCCTCCGGTTAATAGGTTAGTCCCCAAAACAATATAAAAGTGGATAATAAATCCCAATATTGCCCAAAACAGTAGATAATATAGCATGGAGCAATAAAAAATTATAGATACGTTGGAGACGTATCAGCATCCACAAGCTTAATTCCTGCTCGTCCTCGAGTAGGTAATGATAAAAACAGAATTTTTGATGCGGAGTGCAACTTGGCATAATTTCAATGTAATTATTCTTAATTGTGGTATGAATATTCAGATCCATAAGATTCAAGACAAAAATTTAATATTGACATAAAAATAATAATACTTCAAGCATACTAACTAAGCAATTATGTCTCTTCAAAATAACATGGTCAAAGAAAGTTATCCCTACAAAATCATATAGTCTGGCTATGCTCCATCTTCACCACACAACATATTTAAATCATGCACAACCCCGATGACAAGCCAAGCAATTGTTTCATACTTTTGATGTTCTCAAACTTTTTCAATCTTCACGCAACACATGAGCGTGAGCCATGAATATAGCACTATAGGTGGAATAGAATGGTGGTTGTGGAGAAGACAAAAAGGGAGAAGATAGTCTCAAATCAACTAGGCGTATCAACGGGCTATGGAGATGCCCATCAATAGATATCAATGTGAGGGAGTAGGGATTGCCATGCAATGGATGCACTAGAGCTATAAGTATATGAAAGCTCAAAAAGAAACTAAGTGGGTGTGCATCCAACTTGCTTGCTCATGAAGACCTAGGGCAATTTGAGGAAGCCCATCATTGGAATATACAAGCCAAGTTCTATAATGAAAGATTCCCACTAGTATATGAAAGTGATAACTTGAGAGACTCTCTACTATGAAGATCATGGTGCTACTTTGAAGCACAAGTGTGGTAAAAGGATAGTAACATTGTCCCTTCTCTCTTTTTCTCTCATTTTTTTATTTTTTTATTTGGGCATTTTCTCTTTTTTTGTGGCCTCTTTTCTTTCTCTTTTTTGGGCTTCTTTGGCCTCTTTTATTTATTTTTCGTCCAGAGTCTCATCCCGACTTGTGGGGGAATCATAGTCTCCATCATCCTTTCCTCACTGGGACAATGCTCTAATAATGATGGTCATCACACTTTTATTTTTCTTACAACTCAACAATTACAACTCGATACTTAGAACAAAATATGACTCTATATGAATGCCTCCGATGGTGTACTGGGATATGCAATTTGACAATGATGGAGTGTGTCATAATAAACAAAACAGTGGAAAGTTGCATGGCAATATATATCGGAATGGCTATGGAAATGCCATAATAGGTAGGTATGGTGGCTGTTTTGAGGAAGGTATATGGTATGTGTATGATACCGGCGAAAGGTGCGCGGTATTAGAGAGGCTAGCAATGGTGGAAGGGTGAGAGTGCATATAATCCATGGACTCAACATTAGTCATAAATAACTCACATACTTATTGCAAAAATCTATTAGTTATTGGAGCAAAGTATTACGCGCATGCTCCTAGGGGGATATATTGGTAGGAAAAGACCATCGCTCGTCCCCGACCGCACTCATAAGGAAGACAATCAATAAATAAATCATGCTCCGATTTCATCACATAACGGTTCACCATACGTGCATGCTATGGGAATCACAAACTTCAGCACAAGTATTTCTCAAATTCACAACTACTGAACTATCATGACTCTAATATTACCATCCTCATATCTCAAAACAATCATCAAGTATCAAACTTCTCTTAGTATTCAACACACTCATAAGAGAATTTTATTATTCTTGAATTCCTAGCATATTATGATTTTAAGCAAATTACCATGCTATTAAGACTCTCTAAATAATCTAAGTTAAGCATGAGAGTTCATCTATTTCTTCAAAATAAAACTACCACCATGCTCTAAAATATATAAGTGAAGCACTAGAGCAAATGACAAACTACTCCGAAAGATATAAGTGAAGATTAATGAGTAGTCGAATAATTATGCAACTATGTGAAGACTCTGTAACAAGTAATAATTTCAGATCTTGGTAATCTATTCAAACAGCAAGCAAAGCAAAATAAAATGACATCTAAGAATGGCAAACATCATGTGAAGAAGCAAAAACTTAGGATCAACCAATACTAACCGATAATTGTTGAAGAAGAAAGGTGGGATGCCAATCGGGGCATCCCCAAGCTTAGATGCTTGAGAATTCTTGAAATATTATCTTGGGATGCCTTGGGCATCCCCAAGCTTGATCTTTTGTTTCTCCTTAATTCCTCTCATATCACGGTCTCCCTAAATCTCAAAAGCTTCATCCACACAAAACTCAACAAGGACTCGTGAGATAAGTTAGTATAAACCATTGCAAAAACCTTATCATACTATACTGTAGAAAATCACTAAAATTATTATTCAACATTGCATACTAAATGCCTCTGCATATTTAATAGTCTTATCCTCAAATAGAATCATTAAAGAAGCAAACATATGCAAACAATGCAAACATAACAGCAATGGTAAGTTATCAGAGCCTCTGCCTAAACAGGATAGTCTGTAAAGAATGCAGCAACATCCATACTTCCCTAGCTCAAAAAATTATGAAAGAAAATTCCCACTGTAGTAAATTATCAGAGCTTTGTATGCAAAAGGTTTCAACATTTTATCACATTCTGACTTTTCTAGGGAATTATTGCAACAATGGTAAACTTTCTATTTCAAACAGCAACATGTGGACTTCTAAAATAGGCATAGTAAAGACTATCAATGCCACTTTTATTTGAATAAAAGATGAAAAACATTGTTCTAAATAACATCAAGCAAATCCTAACAAAATAAATTGACGCTCCAAGCAAAACACATATCATGCGGCGAATAAAAATATAGCTCCAAGTAAAGTTACCGATGAACGAAGACGAAAGAGGGGATGCCTTCCGGGGCATCCCCAAGCTTAGGCTCTTGGTTGTCCTTGAATATTACCTTGGGGTGCCTTGGGCATCCCCAAGCTTAGGCTCTTACCACTCCTTGTTCCATAGTCCATCGAATCCTTACCCAAAACTTGAAAACTTCACAACACAAAACTTAACAGAAAACTCATAAGCTCCATTAGTATAAGAAAATAAATCACCACTTCAAGGTACAGTAATGAACTAATTCTTTATTTATATTGGTGTTAAACATACTGTATTCCAACTTCTCTATGGTTTATAAACTATTTTACTAGCCATAGATTCATCAAAATTAGTAAACAACACATGAAAACAGAATCTGTCAAAAACAGAACAGTCTGTAGTAATCTGGATCAAACATATACTTATGGAACTCATAAAATTATAAAATAAATTGCTGGACCTGAGGAATTTATCTATTAATCATCTGAAAAAAGAATTAACTAAATAGAACTCTCCAAATAAAATTGGCAGCAATTCTCGTGAGCGCTAAAGTTTCTGTTTTTTACAGCATGATCGCAAAGACTATCCCCAAGTCTTCCCAACGGTTCTATTTGGCACAAACACTAATTAAAAGCATAAAACCACATATAAACAGAGGATAGATGAATTATTTATTACTAAACAGGAGAAAAAAGCAAGGAACTAAAATAAAATTGGGTTGCCTCCCAACAAGCGCTATCGTTTAACGCCCCTAGCTAGGCATGATGATTTCAATGATGCTCACATAAGGGATAAGAATTGTAACATAAACAGAGCATCATAAAGAATATGACTAGCAAATTTAAGTCTAACATACTTCCTATGCATAGGTATTTTGTGAGAAAACAACTTGTGGGAACAAGAATCAACTTGCATAGGAAGGTAAAACAAGCATAACTTCAAAACTTTAAGCACATAGAGAGGAAACTTGATATTATTGCAATTCCTACAAGCATATATTCCTCCCTCATAATAATTTTCAGTAGCATCATGAATGAATTCAACAATATAACCAGCACCTAAAGCATTCTTTTCATGATCTACAAGCATGCAAAATTTACTACTCTCCACATAAGCAAAATTCTTATCACGAATAATAGTGGGAGCAAACTCAACAAAATAACTATCATGTGATTGAAAATTAAGATCAAGATGACAAGTTTCATGGTTATCATTATTCTCTAAAGCATATTTGTCATCACAATAATCATCATAGATAGGAGGCATGCTTTCATCATAATAATTTTGCTCATCAAAGCTTGGGGGACAAAAAATATCATCTTCATCAAACATAGCTTCCCCAAGCTTGTGGCTTTGCATATCATTAGTATCATGGATATTCATGGAATTCATACTAACAACATTGCAATCATGCTCATCATTCAAATATTTAGTGCCAAACATTTTATAGATTTCTTCTTCTAGCACTTGAGCGCAATTATCCTTTCCATCATACTCACGAAAGATATTAAAAAGGTGAAGCATATGAGACAAACTCAATTCCATTTTTTATAGTTTTCTTTTATAAACTAAACTAGTGATAAAACAAGAAACTAAAAGACTCGATTGCAAGATCTAAAGATATACCTTCAAGTGCTAACATCCCCGGCAACGGCGCCAGAAAAGAGCTTGATGTCTACTACACAACCTTCTTCTTGTAGACGTTGTTGGGCCTCCAAGTGCAGAGGTTTGTAGGACAGTAGCAAATTTCCCTCAAGTGGATGACCTAAGGTTTATCAATTCGTAGGAGGCGTAGGATGAAGATGGTCTCTCTCAAGCAACCCCGCAACCAAATAACAAAGAGTCTCTTGTGTCCCCAACACACCCAATACAATGGTAAATTGTATAGGTGCACTAGTTCGGCGAAGAGATGGTGAAACAAGTGGTATATGGATAGTAGATAAAGGTATTTGTAATCTGAAATAATAAAAACAGCAAGGTAGCAAGTGATAAAAGTGAGCATAAACGGTATTGCAATGTGTGGAAATAAGGCCTAGGGTTCATACTTTCGCTAGTGTAAGTTCCCTCAACAATACTGACATAATTGGATCATAAAACTATCCCTCAACATGCAACAAAGAGTCACTCCAAAGTCACTAATAGCGGAGAACGAACGAAGACATTATGGTAGGGTACGAAACCACCTCAATGTTATTCTTTCCAATCAATCCGTTGGGCTATTCCTATAAGTGTCGCAAACAGCCCTAGAGTTCGTACTAGAATAACACCTTAAGATACAAATCAACCAAAACCCTAATGTCACCTAGATACTCCAGTGTCACCTCAAGTATCCGTGGGTATGATTATACGATATGCATCACACAATCTCAGATTCATCTATTCAACCAACACAAAGGACCTCAAAGGGTGCCCCAAAGATTCGACCGGAGTATCACGATGAAAACATGTGCCAACCCCTATGTATAGTTTCATGGGTGGAACCCGCAAGTTGATCACCAAAACATACATCAAGTGAATCATGTGATATCCCATTGTCACCACACATATCCACGGCAAGACATACATCAAGTGTTCTCAAATCTTTAAAGACTCAATCCGATAAGATAACTTCAAATGGGAAACTCAATTCATTACAAGAGTGTAGAGGGGGGAGAGATAATAGCAAAGCTCGCAATACATCCAGATCGTATCACCTCAAGAACACGAGAGAGAGAGAGAGAGAGCAAACACATAGCTACGGGTACATACCCTCAGCCCCGAGGGAGAACTACTCCCTCCTCGTCATGGAGAGCACCGGGATAATGAAGATGGCCACCGGAGAAGGATTGCCCCCTCCGGCACGGTGCCGGAACGGGTCTAGATTGGTTTTTGGTGGCTACAGAGGCTTCTGGCGGCGGAACTCCCGATCTATTCTCCGTTGTGGAAGTTTTAGGATACGTGGGTATATATGGGTGCAGGGAGTACATCAGGGGAGCCACGAGGGCCCCACGAGGCAGGGGGCGCGCCCTAGGGGGGTGGGCGCACCCCCACCCTTGTGGCTTCCTCGTCCCTTCCTTGACGTGGGGTCCAAGTCCATCGGGTGGCTTTCGTTCCAAAAATAACTTCTCTAGTTGATTTCGTTCCGTTTTGACTCCGTCTGATATTCCTTTTCTTCGAAACATTGAAATAGGCATAAAACAGCAAATTTGGGCTAGGCCTCCGGTTAATAGGTTAGTCCGAAAAATAATATAAAAGTGGATAATAAAGCCCAATATTGCCCAAAACAGTAGATAATATAGCATGGAGCAATCAAAAATTATAGATACGTTGGAGACGTATCACCTCCCTGGCAGCACAGCCGGCCATGGGAGGCAGGAGCATGCGGCACGCCCGGCACTGCTTTGGGCGGCTAGAGCAAGAAGAGAGGTTGAAGAAGCACTATGGCCGTTGGATGGACATCGTATGGTCACTGGAGCTAGAATCGTTCATATTGACTAAGTTGACAAAGCACTCCGTCCCCGTCAACTTAGTAGGCCCTGCTGTCAAGTGGAGGAATAATTATTTTCCGCGTAATAAGGAGGCACTTCCTTGCGGCTGCCGTGGACCCAGCTGTCAGCCTCTCCACATACAGTACTCTTCTGATGGAAGTCGTTCCATGACCATGTTGAGCACGCCGCGCCGACAGCACCAGGGCGGTGGATGACGGCGAGGCCTAGGAAGGGGACGACGCTGAGCCGGGGAAGATGCGGCAGTGGATGCCCACATAGAGGAGTATGAGGGTTCACTAGTTAGCTGCGGTGTGGGGTTGCCGTCACCGCAGAATAACAAGGGGTGTGGGTGAGTAGAGGGATGGCCTGACCAGCGGTGGGAGTAGTAGGGGGCGGTGAGGCCTCTGCTGCATCGCAGCCGGCCATGGGAGGCAGGAGCACGAGGCACGTCCGGCGCTGGTTTGGGCGGCTGGAGCAAGAAGACCAGAGGTTGAAGAAGCACTACGGCCGTTGGATGGACATTGTACGGTCACTGGAGCTAGAATCGTGCATATTGACTAAGTTGACAAAGCCCTCCGTCCCCATCAACTTAGTAGGCCCACAAGTTAGCCTGCCACTATACTGGGTCCCAGCTAGCAGGGGGAGTATTAATTTTTTTGTGCGTAATAAGGACACACTTCCTTGCTGCGAAGATATAGCTGGTGGGTCCGAGCTATCAGCGGCGGTAATGTTTTTTTTCCACGAAATACAGAGGCCCTTTCGGTGGGTCCCAAATGTCAGGTGGAGGAATCATTATTTTGCGCGTAATAAGGAGGCATTTCCTTGCGTGCGACCGTGGACCCACCTGTTAGCCTCTCCACGTATAGTCCACTTCATATGTATGTCGGTCGTTGACCACGTTGACCAAGCCGCGCCGAGAGCACCAGGGCGGTGGACGACGGAGAGGCCTAGGAAGGCAACAACACGGAGGCGGGGAAGACTCGGCAGTTGTTTCCCACGCGGAGGGGAGTATGACTGTACGAGGGTTTACTGGTTCGTCTGTCGTCACCGGATAATAACAGCAGGTGTGGGTGAGTAGAGGGATGGCTAGGCCAGCGATGGGAGTGCGGTGGGGCGGTGAGGCCTGCGCGGTAGCTCAGCCGGCCGCGGGGAGGAGGGAGCAGGCAGTCCCGCCGGCGCTTATTTGAGCGGCTGGAGCAGGAAGAGCAGAGATTGAAGAAGCATGACGGCCATTGGATGGACATCCAACAGTCACTGCTTGTGCGTCAACCTTTTTTAGGAAAGCCTCAAATCTGTGGAAAACAACATACAACCCATCTGCCATTATTTCTAATAATTTACAGCCCATTTGCTAATTCTTAAGTTTTTTTTGGAGCCCATATTCTTTTTGTTAGCATTACAATCCATATTGTGGCCACGGTTAAAAAATTATACGTAATTTTGCATATTTCGGTGCGGTCCGAACTATTTTCAATCCCGAAATTTTGAGTCACATTCCAACTGATTTTAAAAATAAATGTATATCAATATAAAATCCAACAAATTGTCCACGCATTAAAATTAATGCAATTTAAAATCTTGAAATGAAAACAAAGAAATTTGAAACTAATTGCCGGTTTGATGTGTTTTAAAAATGCACAACCCATTTCTCATTACTGATAGGCCATTTTCTCGTCCAGCCGAATGAAGCTCTCCTCGTCTTGAAAGATTTGCAGCCCAACAGGCCTGACAAAGTGACTTACTTGGCAAATCACAAAAAACTAGGCTAGCCATTTTCAGAAAGAAAAAAAACTACAGGGCTGGTCTGTGGTAAACATAAAAGAGAAGGTTGTCTAGACAGGCCAGAGTGCCCCGCATAGCCCAGTTGACACCCTACTCCCGTCTCAAAAAAAAATTAGATAAATTCCACTCCAACTATGGCGATTCATAAAAATCCCACTGCAATTTCCAAACTTTGAAAAATGCCACTTCAATTTTTGCAAACTTTGCAAAACGCCACTGCAATTTGCAAACTTGGAAAAACGCCACTCCAGACTTCGAAAAATGCCACTGGAAATGGCATGAAATGGCATTTTTCAAAGTTTGGAAATTGCAGTGGCATTTCTCAGAAACACCAGATTTGTAGTGGCATTTATCAAATTAACCCAAAACAAAAATAACTGGGTGAGCTCCTGGGTCCCTGGTGTCAGCCGCTCATTGTGCAATTCTCTCGTTTATTGACTACGTTGACAATGGCATGGGACCCAGATGTCAGAAAACCATTAGGAGGATCCATTTTTTATTGGCTTGAAATAAGGAGGCACTTGCTTGCGTACTGCGATGACCTTGGCGGGTCCCTGCTGTCATCCTCTCCACGTACAATCATCTCCTGATTGTGTACGGGTCAACTTGGTAGGCCCACAAGTCATCCTCTAAACCCGTGGAGGACAAATACAACCCATTTTAAAAAATAATAGCCCATTCCATATGTTCAAACGGAAAGTTCAACATTCAGAGCAAAGTAACAGGTCTGATCCACATATAGAGTACTGAACTTCCACGTTGACAACCATCATAGCCAAGTTAACTATCTACTCCCACTAATACTCTAGTAGCGTACAATTACTAACTTACTGTTAGCTAACTAGACGATGCCGGCCGCCATCTGCGGTACACGCTAAACGCCGGCACCGGCGTCCTCCACCTCGCCTCGGACTTGCCAGAGGTGCGATAGGGCGCATTGCTCGCGCGCATTGGCCCTTTCCATGCCAGCGTGGTCCACCAAAGCTTCGGCTTCTAAGCGGGAAACCCACTTGACGAGATGGTAGTAAAAATCGGCGTCGCGAACGCGTGCGTGCCCGACAGCCTCCAGGGCTATTTGCCGGGCGCCGGCCTCCACGTAGTCGGCCCAGTTGCGGGCGCTATGCTCGCGACTCAGAGCGTCGGTGCGCTGCTGCTCCATGTCCCGTTGGCAGCGCAAATCGGCAATACGCTGCTCCTCCGCCAAGAGGTCGTGCTCCAACAACTCCTGCTCCTCCGCCAGGCGATCACGCTCCAACAAGTCCTCGATCTCCACATTGCCATCTAAAGACCGATAGAATGCCTCCTCCCTCCGTCTGCCTTCCTGTGAAAAACCGAACACTAGTTCCGCCGATGACCGCCTCCGGCCTCGCCTATCGCGGACGGGCAAGGGCATGGCGGACGTGGCGAGAGCGAGGATAAGTGGCGAGCGGCGTCGGGCCGGTGGGGGCTTATGAGGATAGGGCGAGTTGGGTCACGGTGCCACCATAGAAGGCCGGGAAACAATACTTATAGGCGGAAGATAGCGCAACGGTCATTGGAATTCAATGCACAATTAAGCAGGCATGGCTTAGCGTGCCAACTTGCCATGGAAAACTAGAGAAACTGAAATTCTGACTGTGCCGTCCCGTCCCATGCGTCCTGGGTCGCACGCCGGCATGACGGTCAAACGAGTGCACTTGAATCATCTCCCTCCTTATCAGTAACAATTCCATGGATTTAAAAGGCCCGCAACAATTAAAGTGCATCTTTTTTCGCATCACTTAGCTGCCTTAATTACCGCCGGCTGCATGCAGGCACTCAAAATCGCTCGCAGCCAGTACGCGGAGCAGCATGCAAGGAGTCACAGCCGAGGGCATTAGTTGATGAACTTTAGCTGGGAGATAAGGCATTTGCGAAGTTTTTCGCTGCCAGTTTCTTCAGATTCGCATGGCATTTTCTTCAGAGAAGTTTGTCATTTTATTCAGAGGTGGGCTTTTTTATTCAAAAAACTGCCACTTTGGATCTTGCGTCGCAACTAAAACTGCCAGGAGTGCATTAGTAGGCTAGCTAGTGATCGATCAGTAAGTTGTAAAGACCGAGCGAACAGATATAAGGAACTATTAATGCATCTCAATGAATCACAGATCATATACAAATATGTAGCTCCAAAAGCAAAGATCAGCCACAACTAAAACCAACTAGTACGATTCCCATACATAATATCAAGATGTTAATGCATCTCAATATTCACAAATCATATACAAATATGTAGCTCCAAAAGCAATGATCTAGAAAAAACATATGTTCTTCCTCCTAAGAGGGATGCTTCTCTTGGCCAACATTCAGTACAGACTGAAAGACAAATTTGTTTGTGAAGTCTACAATTCCTCTTGCAAACGTAAGTGGTGTTATAACGGAAGAAAGAATAGAAGGTCGATTGTGAGAACAATAGAATCGAGAAGAAAATGACAACTTCTGCCACAATTGAGCTTGGAAGGCACCTTCCAAGAAGGTTATAACGGAGTTTTTGGAGAACCAACAACGAACGAATAAGCTTGTAGTGGGCTTATGGAAAAAAATTCTCAAAATTGAGGTGAAATTCTGCCACTACGGAAACAATAGATTGGATTGATATCAACTAGGAGGCGAGAAACTTATTTCATGGGGAGGATAAATGAAGAACTTGGGTCATGTATAAGCACCATCAATAGCAACAATCCTTAGGGAAATCTTTATGTGAAATATAACCCAAGATAAATCCAATGAAGAAATTGATGGGTTGCAAAGGATCTCATGAACGAATTGAAAATGACGGGTTTTAAAATATGTTATTCCGGACAACTTGTGAATCATGAAACACGAAGGGAAATTGTCATGAGTGACATAATACCACCTCAAAAGATAAGATAGAAAGAATTGCACGTCAGAATGCAAGATGAAGAATGCTTGAACTCCTCACATAAAAACATGTGATGAGCACCTTGTTTACTTTTGAGTAAAGCTTGGCGGATCATAATTTTGAGAGAACTCACTACTAGGAAAAGGCCTACTAATGGCGCACCTAATTTTTCCATTAATGGCGCATTAGTGGTGCGCCATTAGTGCCATGCCATTAGTATATTTTACTAATGGCGCACCACAGGTGCGCCCTTAGTATCTGGTATACTAATGGCGCACCTCAGATGCGCCATTAGTATATACAACAGTGCGCCATTAGTATGCCTCCCAGGGGGCCATGTATACCCAGGTGCTTTGGCATACTAATGGCGCACAACAACAAGATGCGCCATTAGTAACTTCGGCATACTAATGGCGCACTGTTTAATGATGCGCCATTAGTATCCTTTGGCATACTAATGGCGCACTGTGATGTGATGCGCCATTTTTTAATTTTCTGTTTTTTGCACAGGTTACAAAATGTATAATTGGACAAAATATAGGCAGCACACATCAACAACAGATTCATCGAATACAATAGAAGATTAGTCTCTGAATACAATTAATTATATTAGTCTCCGAATACAATTCATCATATTAGTCCTCGAATTGAAAAGACCGAAGAAAGATAGAACATTATATTACAAGTCTCGAGACCGCGAGTAGCGAGTTTGTCTTCACATTACAAGTCGATATCGATCATCTAAACTACCATCACATAGAAGAGAGCTGCGGTCATCACGATGAGCATCATCACGATGAGCATCATCACGATGAAACTCGTCTTCATCCGATTCCTCCAGCGCTCCCTCCCCTCTCCCACTAGATAGCGGGCGTATCTAGATTCGGCCTCGGCCCTAGTGGTGTACCCTTTGTAACTGTTACCGTTGAATCGGTGAACCTGTCTCCGACACTCCTCCCAGTCGTCGTAGACTCCGGGAACCTTACCCTTGTACACGACATACGACGGCATCGCTATGCAGTAGCCAAACGAAACATTAGTACCAATTCACAGACAATACATAAGCAATATATAAGTGTGCAACAGAAGATCGGAAGAGAAAAGCAAGACATTAATAGCATCGATTACATCTAAGTTGAACGACTCTCGAAACCGAAGAGACATACTACAAGTTCATTAAAGTTTAATTACAACATGAGCCAATCGATGTTTCAGAACTAGACAAATCATCACTGCTTTCGACTCGACTCAAGGGACCGGAGCATGGATGAAGCCGCCGTCTATCGTGGGAGTCATGAAATAACGGTCGTTGTCAGCCTGCATTTGTAGCATTGTGTCGATGTCATTGTTGGACGGTTGATTTCTGAGGTAGAACTGCCCCGAGGTACGAAGGACATCTTGATGGATGATTTCCGCAAACTCCGACTGGATGCGAAAGAATTCTTGTCTGATGTCCGCGTCCTGGATTGCCGACACGCTCGCGGCCCAATCTTTGAGTTTACTCGGTAGCAGAAGTTGATGATGGTCCCGTACGATCGCCCGCATGTGATGGATGGCGTAGTAGGCACCCTTCTGACGGCCAGGCGGCTGCTTGACGCAGCAGAACCTCGTATTGTGGGAGAACACGTGCTTGCCGTACTTACGAATAGGCCTGGTGAAGGTGCCTCCAGATTTGATGTAGTCGGGGAGAACATCATCAAGAACCTTCTTGACATTTGTGTAGTCTACATTCGACTGACGGTCCGGGTCGAAATACGTGGCCATGGAATATTTGGGGCTTAGGAGGATGAGCGTGCAATGTGTGTCACTGCAGAAAACACGGAATGTTAAAAGAAAAACGATCGAAATCTAAGAATTCATATGTTACGGGGCGGTTGAGGGGAGGACTTACTCGGGAGAGTAAGGCACGAGGAAGTTATTCTTATCTTGGTTTGCCAGAATGACGTCTTCGAGGTAAGAAGTCGCGACTTGCCGGTCCCCAGCGCTGCCCAAGATCTTGGCACGCATGTAGAAGGGGTCGACTATCACGATGTCCGGGGTCTTGTCGCGAATTATCCGCATCTCCATACTCAACGAAAATAGCCGAACGAAGGTGTAGTGCAGCGGATGAAGGTCCAACATAGCGTGGATGTCATCAAACCACAGGACGATCGTACCCCCAATGGAGTTATCCACAAAGCCCTTGCCCTCTGACACCTTGGCCGCGAAAACCGGGTATGCCACATCCTTCTCTCCGAGACGCCGCTTCTCCAAAGAAAGAACACTGTCATGCAGACTCCGCATAGCACCGGTTGCAGCATCGAGCATATTTCTCGGTACCATCGGCCTACCCGCCACGTGCACCCTCCTCGAGATATCCTCAGGTGAAGGTGGCCCGTCCTAAGCACGGATCGTACTCGGTGCCGGCTGGCCCACACACTTGTTAGTATTTCTTTTGCGTGCCTTCTTCTTCTCCTGTAATGGGACCAAGTTCTGCTCACAGACCGCCTTCTTGAGTGTGTTGGGGCTGATAATATTTCGCACCTCGCCTATTTGAGGCTCGGTGAAGTCGGCAGCTGGAGGCGTCTCCTGAGAGCTGAACGGCAGACGACACCTATTGCAACTTGGCTTCTCCGCGGTACCAGCTAGATCGCGCACGCCTTTTGTTGGGTTGGGTTCTTGAGAAGGAGGCCCCATGAAGTCGCCACCGTACCCATGATCGGCAAAGTACTGATCGACATTGGCAAATGTATCGTCGTCATCGTCGTTCTGATCCTGTGCCATATGCATGTTTAGATCCAGTGGCATAGGGATGTCCGGCACCGTTGCGGCGGTCTTGCCATGGGGCCGACTTGGCGCCGGCACGACTGGCGGTGTTGTCTTTGGGGTGGTGTCCCCCGCCTCCAAACGAATCTGTCTCTTCGGCCAAAGCAGGGGCCAGCTCAGGCAGGCGCTGAGGGTCATCACGTCATCATCGTCGGCCCCGACGGGTCAAATCGGAGGTAACAACTCGTCGCAGCCTGGCAGCACTCGAACCGGTTGAACCCTAAACAAGTTGGGTGGCATCTGGGTACCGTGGAACAAGGGGTTGCCCGGTTGAACGATTTTTCCCTTGGCGACATCGACCAACTCGTTGTTCACGAAGTGCAGGAGAGTGCACGGAACATCGGCGGCGCCCTGCGAAAACATGTAGGGCGTCAGGGATGCCCAGTCAAAGGCAAGGAGATGAAGTCCTCGGCCGAGAGAGGCTTAATTAGTTACCGTGATGATGGCGTCGAGCTCGGCTAATGTCGAGGCACCGCCAACAGCGGGCGTGCAGTTGACAGAGGGGCCGCTTGCATCAGAGGTGCCGGCCGGCGTACACCCGGGTGCATTAAGCTCCCGTGCCGGCGTCGGAGACACCAATGCCGCCTCCGCCGGAGACACCAATGGCCCCGCCATCGCGTTCTGCGAGTTGCTGGCCGTGAAGCTAGGAATCGGGGGCGGCCCCTGTTGGCCGCCCGCAATCCACGCACTAATCCCCTGGATCAAGGTAGGCACAATGGCGGTGATCGTCGCTTCGAGTTGTTGTTGCACATGCTCTTGGACAATCTCCGGAATCCGTGCCACCTGTGCCCTGAGTTCTTGAACCTCGCTCGCCTGGCTTTCCGAGCTGGTCTTTTTCTCCTTTCGCCCACCAGTGTTATAGTATGACGACCATTTTGTCGACAAGCCTTTGCCGGCCACACGACCAGCTGACGTCGGCTTACTGACCTTATCCTTGTGCTTCATTACATTCAACGCCCTATTTAGAGTGGTGTCCCAAGGGTTGCTCTTAGTCGACCCCGCGCTACTGCTTTCAGTCGCCTGCGGAAGGAATGTGAACCATTTAGAAATTTGGCTTCATTAATTAGAATGCAACCATATGGAGATAATTACGCGGGGGTGTATTCCTTACTAGAACAAGCTCAAGCACCCTGGTCTTCGGATCCGTGGTAAGCTCCTTTGTTTTCGGGTCCTTCTTGTACCGGGCCCTGACAAAGTTCCTGGTCTGCTTGTCACCGTATTTATCGAAGAGGGGCGGTAGGCCTTGCTCGGCATGGTCCGCCTCCTCCTTGTCCCATATAGGCTCCGCCACTCTGTAACCGCCGGGACCGAGTGTGTGTTGCCCTAAGTTCATCTCCCGCATTTCTTTCCCCCACTTACTTGATTCGGAGTTTGCGGTGCTCGAGCAATTGATCTTGAAGTCGTTGTAGTCATCTTCGGTGATCGAAGGATTTTTCTCGTTGATCTTCTCATAACTCTCACCTTTCTCGATCATTCTATTCACATTGCTTTTCCAAGTAGACAAGGCCTTGCTCATCTTCGTGAGGGCAGCATTGTTCACTTTATTCCCTTTGAGGCTTGTGTTTTCAAATTCAGCGGGGAACTTGTATCGTTCGTGTAGCTTCGTGAAGAGGAGGTTGCGCAAATTCCCTCGGTCAGGATGCCTCAGGTTCTCGGTGTTGATCGAGACGGTGCTCCGGAGAATGCACCCGAGATGAAGAGAGTACCCCTTGACTATTCGTTCGGGCGCCGTTGGATTCCCGTCGGAGTCCACTTCAGTAACTTCCTCCTTGAGGGTGCGGAGCATGGTCGGGCGCCGGTCCTTCCGTTGCTCTTCGGTTGGCTGCCATCTGTGCGTGCGCCGCCATCATCAGTGGTGGCTTCCTCAGCGGCACCATCAGTGGTGGCATCAGTGGGGTCATCCTCGGCGGTACCATCAGTGGTCTCAGGATCGGTGAGGAAGGCGGCGTCCTCATACAAGTGAGGTTGTTCCTCCTTCTCCTGGACAGCTCCCAGAATGCCTTGCCACCCGAACCCCCGGCCTCATCGTTGTTGGCCATGTTTCTCTCTAAATAGGAACAAAGTTTGGTCAAAAAGTTGGTTATTGTCAAGGAACAAGATCATGGTCTCATCATTTAGGGTTTGGCGACACTGAGGCATCCTAAAAGCTAAGCTTTTATCATTGAGGGTTTTTCGACGCCGAGGCACCCTAAAAGCCTAAGCTTTCATCATTTTGTTTTTTATCGACATCGAGGCACCCTAAAAGCCATGCATTAGTCACAAGTACGCCGGGGCACTTGATCCTACTTAATTAACTACTAAGATACCCCGGCCCATGCATTAGTCACAAGTACCCCATATGTCCTATTTTTAGCAAAGTCATGCTAAAATTCACGGAAAATTTCAGCATGACCTTTGCTGAAAATAGGACATATGGAGTACCCGAATTTGCCGGAACAGAATTAATCGACATTCCGGCAAACTCAAGGGCCTCTCGGGGTACCTGCAAAATCATTATCCAATGAAGGAATTGTGCCGCACACTGCTGCCAAAATCATTATCGACATGCTGAACTTGTATTTCACTCTGCATAGCTGAACAGTCTAACAACCAGAAATATATAACAAGAACTGCACTGCAACCAGAAAATTTAATCATGGAGATTACACTGAAAATATGGGCTAAATTACACTGTAATTCTAGGGTATATTACACTGACAAATACAATCAAAATATGGGATAAATTGCACTATAATTCTGGGGTATATTACACTGAGAATTCATCAAAAGTTGCTGAGCTTACACTAAAATACATCTGCACTGCAGGGCTTGTACACACAAATTCAGTGAGATGATCTAACACTGACAAAATAAAGGAAACACCTACTGAACCAATACAGGGCTAAAAACACATGGGGATTACACTTAAAAACATCCAGTGAAAGGCACTAGAAAACCATATAGACACAAGAATAAAGCAGAGCTGACTCATTAAATCTGATACACTGAGAAAACCATATAGAAAACTAGTGAAGCCAATCAAGAACCTAGAGATATAGCTAGCAAACTGAGAAGCACATGCAGAGCAAAAGCAAAAAGGTTACATGTTCACTGCGAAATAATAGATGCGTGAGTTCCAGTGCCCATATATGAAAATTCTTGAGAAGCAAAGGGCATCATCATCAAAGTGAAACTCTTAAGCCCTACATAATTATGCAGCCTTTATCACACATGAAATTACTGGATTTAGATCTATTGTAGTAAATATAAGTACTTGGATGCTCAGATTTAAAGTAAAGTGCACGAGCAGGCAATGCAAACACACAATCAATTGGTGAAAACCATCGACAACCTTGGGACAAATACGGTGCATCAAACCTAGATAATCAGTGGACCAATTCTAAGTATGTATCAAGAACTATAGCTAGGAAGTTAGCAACAATTGAACTTTGGGATATACTAATCATGAACAATCTCTCCTGGTCGGTCCAACTCAGAAATCATACCATTGTCTAAAACTGCTTAATAGATTCAGATCATCTAATTGTGAATCATGTGATTTGGGGTTTCAATTTCAGATCATCTTTTACTTATCAACAAGATTGCAACAGTTACAGACACCTCACACTAACAGTTTCAGACTTGAATAGATTCAGATAACTAAGAAGAACATATCCGGAGGAGGGAGGGAGGATGGGGTGCATTACCCTAATGTGCTAAATGACGTAAGCGCGTGCGCGCGAGGG
>NC_041382.1:343809614-343810387 GCF_002162155.2 Triticum dicoccoides
AGGAGGAGGGGGAGCTCACGGTGGCCGTAGGGATAGGGCAGTGGGGCGCGGGGAGGATGTCGGGGACGACGACGACACAGGGGAGGAGGCGACGAGGTCCGGGTGGTGGTGCTGCTCCGGCGACGGTGGTGTGGACGGGGCGGCGTCCGGGCCACTGGCGACGAGGGCAGCAGGGCAATGGCGTCCAACGAGGTGGGGCGACGGGGAGAGCGGCACCGACGTCGGGGCCTCAGGCGGCGGTGGTTCGAGACGTCGCGGCGGGGTCGAGGCGACGTCGAGGCGGCGGGGCAGCGTCGAGGTGGTGGGGCAGCGGCGTCGGGAGAGGAGAGGGGAAGGGGGTCGAGGGCGAGGGCGAGGGAGAGAGAGGGGATAGGTCTGGGCCGGGGTGGAAATATGGATGAGGGCGGCACAATACTAATGGCGCACCACCCCTCGGTGCGCCATAAGTACATCCATACTAATGGCGCACCTCACCCTAGTGCGCCATTAGTACATCCATACTAATGGCGCACCTCACCCTGGTGCGCCATAAGTACATCCATACTAATGGCGCACCTCACCCCGGTGCGCCATTAGTATTTGTGTTTAAATATGTTCAAACTTGTTTTATAAGACAGTAATATTTTTTTTATAAGACAGTAATAATTTTTTTATAAGATAGCTACTGCAACAATAATATTTTTTTATAAGACAGTAATAATTTTTTTTAAAATATCATCAAACAGTAATGCCAGTGGAGCGGGGGAGGGTGCGCGGGGTGCGGGGGGTCGGCG
>NC_041382.1:343810425-343827067 GCF_002162155.2 Triticum dicoccoides
CGAGGGGGACCGGATCTGGCGAGGTGGGATAGCGATCGAGATGGAGGGGGATCGAGATCGAGTGTCCATGAAATTTAAAAATATTCATGATAGTTCAAAAAGTGCCCATGAAATACAATCGAGAAATGAAGGCTACGATTTAAATACAATCGATCTTAGCTAGCTATCTGTTCACAATCTTCTTGCCCTTCTTTTTCGCAAATGGAGTTCTTCTGTGGAACGGACGTCCTTTAGGTAGGGTGGTCCTGCTTCTTCTTGTGGTGTATGCTTCTACTTCATCATCGTCGTCATGTTCGATCCTCGGGTCGCCGTACTTGTCGAAGTCTTGCTCATTGGCTACTCCATCCATTCCGATGATCTTCCTTTTGCCTCTCCTCACGACAACACGACTGGGCTTTGACGGGTCGCCATACTTGTCGAAGTCTTGCTCATTGGCTACTCCATCCATTCCGATGATCTTCCTTTTGCCTCTCCTCACGACAACACGATTGGGCTTTGACGGGTCGGTAATGAAGAAGCATTGGTCCACTTGGGAAGCCAGTACCCATGGCTCATTTTTCGCGGTGACGTTTGTGCCCGCGGTCTTGGATTTGGCTTCGGGTATAACCATGGTGGTGAAATACCGGTCTTCTTTTAGGACGCTCTTCGCCCATCTGACACGGAACATCGGGACCTTCTCTCCAGCGTAGCTCAGCTCCCAGATCTCCTCGATCCTTCCGTAGTATCTGTCCTTGTTGTTACCGGTGTAGGATTCCATTGTTACCCCGGAGTTCTGATAACCATCGCTCTTCATGTCCTTGGCCTCGGTGTAGAATGTGTAGCCATTGATATCGTACGCCTCATAGGTCATTAGGTTGTGCTCAGCGCCCTGTGACAAGGCGAATATGAGTTGTTCTTCCGCGGAAGAATCCTCATGTAAAGGGTACGACAGAAGCTTCTCCTTGAACCAACGCGTGAAACATGAGTTGTGGTCTTTGAGTATATCTCCGTCCATCCTCTATTGGCCTCGGTCATTGTACGTCTTCTTAATAAAGGTTTTGTGCTCTACCACCCAAGGATCGACCACGTCTATCTGTTGTAGCGCGACTAGGTTTGCTCTTTCAAAGTCGGCGAGTCGACCCTCGAAGTCGACATGCATTTCGCGGCGACCCTCACGATGACCCCATCCAGCGAGCCTGCCGAGGTGCCTGTTGATGGGCAGGCCAATGGGGTTCTCGATGCCTAGATAATTCGTGCAGTAGGAGATGCACTCTTCGGTCAGAAAGCCCCTGGCTATGCTTCCCTCTGGATGTGACATGTTGCGAACGTATCCTTTGATGACACCATTCATCCTTTCGAACAGCATCATGCTGTGCAGGAACGTCGGCCTGAGTTGGATGATATCATCCACGATATGGACCAGCAGATGCACCATAACGTCGAAGAATGCGGGCGGGAAGTACATCTCAAGCTCGCATAGTATCACCATGATCTCTTCCTGTAGCCTTCTGAGTTGCCTCACGCCAACAGACTTCCGAGAGATGACTTCGAAAAAGTTGCATAGGCAAAATAGCATTTCACGGACGTGCGCGTCCATGATCCCACGGATTGCAACTGGAAGTATCTGCGTCATCAGCACGTGACAGTTGTGAGACTTCATCCCGCTGAACTTCTGCTTTGCTGGGTCTAGGTATCTGCTTATCTTCCCCGCGTAACCGTAAGGAAGTTTTACTCCTAGGAGGCAGGTGAAAAACTGCTCGATCTCCTCCTGACTTAGAGTGAAGCACGCGGGAGGGTAGTCATTTCCGGTCTTCTTGGCCTTTTTGCCTTTGCGACGACTTTCCGTGTCCTGCTTCGCCTCATCATCATCATCATCATCATCATCATCATCATCATCATCATCATCATCATATATAGCGTGAAGCTCCTGCCTGATGCCCATTGATTTGAAGTCTGCCCTTGCTTTCGGCCCATCTTTGGTCCTCTCTGGCATGTTGAGCAGGGTACCAAGCAGACTCTCGCACACGTTCTTCGTGATATGCATTACATCAAGGCTGTGAGGCACACGGTGGATCTTCCAGTACGGCAAGTCCCAGAAAACAAACCTCGTTTTCCATACCTTCACCAGCGGCTCTGGCGCCTTTCGCTTCTTTCCCGGATCTGGCGCCTTTTGCTTCTTTCCCGGCAGTGGGCAATCTTTCCAATTTTTCAACAGCTCGTCTATTTCCTCGCCACTCCTCGTACACGGGTGTCCTCGGGGTTCGGTTTCACCATCGAACAGATCCTTGCGTTTTCTCCATGGGTCATCGTCGCGAAGCCACCTTCGATGTCCCATGAACACGGTTTTCGAAGACCCGGTATCTCTATCTAGCTGGCGATACATTGTGTCATCCATGCACCTGACGCATCCAGAAAATCCGTGGACCACCTGCCCCGCGACATATCCGTAACCGAGATAGTCGTGCACCGTCGTGAGCAGTGCGGCTCTCATAGGGAAATATTCTTTCTCTGCGACGTCCCACGTATTGGCTGGCGTTTTCCACAGCGTGTCAAGCTCCTCTTTCAGCAGCCCCAGATACATATTGATGTCGTTCCTTGGTTGTTTCGGTCCTTCAATTAGCATACTCATGTGAATGTACTTCCTCTTCATGCACAACCAGGGGGGAAGGTTGTACATCCACACACACACAGGCCAGGTGCTATGTGTGCTTCTCTGGCTGCCAAACGGATTGACTCCATCGGTGCTCGCGCCCAGCATGATGTTCCTTGGATCGTTCCCAAATTCTAGGTCTTCGAAGTTCAACGCTTGCCACTGGCTCGCATCCTTAGGGTGACTCAGCATCTTGTCTTTTTATCTATCTCCGGATCATTTGTGTCATCTTCTCGCTTCTTCTCCTCCCTATCCGCGTGCCAACGCAGGAGCTTTGCTACCTTAGGGTCCGCGAAATACCGCTGCAGACGAGGAGTGATCGAAAAGTACCACACCACTTTTCGAGTAGCTTTCTTCCTCTTCTTGTATCGAGTGACGCCGCACACCGGACATATGGTAGACTCCGCGTGCTCGTCCCGATAAATGATGCAATTGTTCATGCACACATGGTATTTTCACGTGCGGTAAATCCAGAGGACACACGATTTTCTTCGCCTCCTCCAAACTGGTCGGGCACTTGTTCCCCTTGGGAAGACGTTCGTGCCAGAATGACATGTTCTCGTCGAAGCATGCGTCGGTCATTTTGTGTTTTACCTTCATCTCCAGAGCCATGAGTGTTACTTTCAAGCGGGTATCCTCGGGCCTGCATCCTTCATACAATGGAGTAACCGCGTCTAACTCCAGTTGATCCATCTTGGCTTTCTCTCGGGCGGCAGCTCTTGCGTTATCCGTCTGCTTGAGAAGCAGCTCTTGAATATGAGGGTCCTGCACCCAGCCCATCGATGGTCCAGCGTCGTCTGCTCCGCCGACATCATCATCTTCATGATCATGCCCGTCGTCTGCTCCGACATCTTCCTCATCATCATGTCCTGCATCTTCTACATGATGACTGTGTACAGCATCACCGTCGTGATCATCTCCTGGGGATTCTTCGTCTTCTCGCCCGCCCGAGCCGCGGTGGTTGTCTTGCTGCCCTTCCTCATTTCTTGCCCGGCCCCCATGGACGACTTCATAGTGATCTGCATCACCTTGCCACCGATAGCCATCCATGAAACCATGCAAGAGCAGGTGGTCCCGCACCTGCCCGGATTCCGGGTCCGCAATAAGGCTCTTCAGCTTGCATCTTCGACACGGACATCTTATCTCCGTCTCGTTCTTTTGAAGCATCTCGGCCTTCGCGGACCTCAAAAACCTATTCACGATGCCTTCGGTCGTCGTGCGGACCATGGTCGCCTGCGGGGTAGAGCAAAACGATATTTTAGAACCAAGAAAAAATTTGGCATGACTTTCCCTAAAAATAGGACCAAAAAGAATGCTTAATGCCAAAATTCTCGCCGAAACGGAAATGAATCAACATTCCGGCAAAATATTGGCAACTATCGCATTTCAAATACCGGTACACCTCCAAACACAAACACATATGCAACACCACAAACATATGCAACACCACGAACATACATAGATCTAGCTAGGCCATAAAAAGTGCATGTGCACATTGTTGTAGGGAGAACAACATAAATATAGCTTCCTCCCTTACTTACCTATCAAAACAAGGTAATTTAACCACTTAAATTGATTGAATCTATGGTGGAAATGAGGTGAAAAAGAGGAGGCACCCGAGACAAGGAGGAGGTGGACAGAATGAAGTGGGGAGAAAGTGAGTGTGGGTAGGAGAGGATGTCCAAAATATCTTGTTGCTGCCCACTTACTAATGGCGCACCAACTCTAAATGCGCCATTAGTAATCCAGGTTACTAATGGCGCACCTTCTGCTGGTGCGCCATTAGTAGTTTTGCAAAAAAAACATACTAATGGCGCACTGTTCCACAGTGCGCCATTACTAGTTTAAACTAGTAATGGCGCAGGGTCGAACATTGCGCCATTAGTAGTTTTGCAAAAAAGGAATAAAAATATAATAAAAAAACAACATTAGTGGCGCACTTTCCGACAGGTGCGCCATTACTAGTTACAACAAGTAATGGCGCACTGTGTCTGGATGCGCCATTAGTATGTTTGGACAGACGCACTAGTCCAAAAAAAAAGTTTTGATACTAATGGCGCACCCTGGGCCAGGTGCGCCATTAGTAGTTTCAGCTCTAATGGCGTATCAGAAGGTGGTGCGCCATTAGTATATACTAATGGCGCACGGCTTGTCTGGTGCGCCATTAGTGTCAATCCCATCTATAGCCCTTTTTCTAGTAGTGACTCTTGAAGAGCAATTGAAGAATGAAACAAATCCTTGACGGACCACCCCGTTGAGCCTCCGTGAGAACTCCCGTAATAAAAGAGTGATAAAATGGAAGGAACATTGAAAAGAACTCCGGTAGAAGCCTTGCAATGATTAGATGAAGTTTTGAAATGATATAACCGAGAAAACTTGAAACTCAGGAAAGTAAGAAGAACAACTGAAATCAAGAATTTTGATGATCCTCCAAAATAAGGAATTAATCACTTGGATGAAACAAGAATAAGAATTACATTATGCTTACCCTTCATCAATTAAATTGATGACAAGCAACGTATTTGGCATACTACTCATTCTCATTGGAAATGATAAAGGAGGGATATAGCATAATACTTGAGACGGTCTTGATGGATCCACCGGTAGGGTTTGGAAAATACGAATGCGTTGATATGATAACCAAGGACGAGGACTCTTGAACGAACCACCATAAGAATTGAAAATGAATGAAGAATAGAGAATGAATCACCGGGAGGAATTAGAGAACGAATGACGATGCTTGAGGGAATTTAGATAGATGAGAACGAAGAGATCACGAGCTGATTAGAGAATACTTGAACGATGCACCGGTAAGATTGGGGAAAGAGAGATGAATGCTGAGAATGAATAATTCTGAGATGAAGGGCTCCGGAGAATCAAGCTGAAAAGACCGCTGAATTGCTCTGGATGGGTGAAAAGAATTCTCACAATCGAAAACAATTATGAGAGGATGGCATAACGCTAGAGCCATGAATCTTCGAGAGAACGGACCAAGATTTAGAGGAACCACTTCTTTGGTCTCCAAAATCTGAGAATGATGACGAGATATGGCACCATAATTATTAGGTACTCCGGAATGAAGAATAAAAAGGTTGAGCCAACGATGATTTTTTTTTGAAAGATCGTGAATAAAGAAATATGACTGATGACAATCCATTCTTATGTCAAACATGGAAAAGAATTTAAAACTAACTCCGGAAAAATTAGAAGAGTCAGGTAAGATCCTGCGAAAAGACCTATGGGTTAAGGCCCACTCAAAAGATATACCTCTGAACGATTTAAAAGAGCGATTGCGCTGGTTGAATGTAATGACTTGAATGAGATAACAATCTCGAGATAGGTTTAAACGGATCTTGAATGAAAAGATGAGCCTTCTGAGATATCTTCAGCACTCCAGAACAAATGAATAGCGAGGAGGTGGATAGTTGAGAGGTGCACTGGCATGAGAAAGCATTGGGCAAATGAAAGGACTATGCTCAACACCAAAGCTTGAATTAATTCCACCGGAGAAGAAAGAGAACGAATAATGATGAACTTGAGGCTCCGTTAGTATCTTCCTGAGAATCACCGGATAAGAACATTGGCGGAAATGAATGGAGAGACTTCCCATCAATAAAAAAGATACTTGATTAAGAGATCTGAGTCCATGAAGAAAAAGGGTGGGTGGGCGGGAAAACAAAGGCAACTTGGGGATAGATGAAACGAACAACGTTGGGAAAACCGAGAGGAGATCTTGCGGATGTTGAAATGATCAGATCCACTTGAAGAGAAACACGCCGTTTGAAAAGTGAGGGAGTCCTGGATTAGGGGGTCTCCGGACAGCTGGACTATATCCTTTGGCCGGACTGTTGGACTATGAAGATACAAGATTGAAGACTTCGTCCCGTGTCTGGATGGGACTCTACTTGGCGTGGAAGGCAAGCTAGGCAATACGGATATGTATATCTCCTCCTTTGTAACCGACCTTGTGTAACCCTAGCCCCCTCCGGTGTCTATATAAACCGGAGGGTTTTAGTCCGTAGGACAACATACAATCATACCATAGGCTAGCTTCTAGGGTTTAGCCTCTTTGATCTCGTGGTAGATCAACTTTTGTACTACTCATATAATCAAGAACAATCAAGCAAGACATAGGGTATTACCTCCATCAAGAGGGCCCGAACCTGGGTAAACATCGTGTCCCCTGCCTCCTGTTACCATCCGCCTTAGACGCACAGTTCGGGACCCCCTACCCGAGATCCGCCGGTTTTGACACCGCCATTGGTGCTTTTATTGAGAGTTCAACTGTGTTGTCACCGTAAGGCTTGATGGCTCCTTCGTTCATCGCTAGCGATGTGGTCCAGGGCGAGGTTTTCCTCCCCGGACAGATCTTCATATTCTGCGGCTTCGCACTGCGGGCCAATTCGCTTGGCCATCTAGAGTAGATCGAGAGCTACGCCCATGGCCATCAATTCAGATTTGGAAACTTGAACTACACGACCGACATCCACGGAGACTTGATCTTCGACGGATTCGAGCCCATGTCAGACGCACCGCATAGTCGCGATGAGCATGACGTAACTCTACCACCGGACAATGTTCGGGAGATCGCATACGCAACTACTCTGGCCATCAATCCGGAGCAAGTCGCGCCATCTGAGAGTGGAGAGATGGACTCCGCCATGGAGGTCACACTCTCAGTGGCGACAGAGCCGGATACTGACTTCACCCCTTACGAGAGCCGTGTCGCCGAACCACTGGATTCATCTCCGGCCACGGACTCCGAGCCACTGACATCCGTGCCCGTCGAGTCCGTGTGGGCACCGATCATGGAGTTCACCTCCACGAATATATTTCAGCACTCACCTTTCGAAGATGTGCTAAATTCATTAAGGTCTCTCTCCCTGTCAGGAGAACCTTGGCCGAACTATGTCCGGCTAGAATGGGATGCGGACAACAAAGAAATTCACGGCCCACCCACCACCCACTTAGTAGCCACTGTTGATGACTTAACCGACATGCTCGACTTCGACTCCGAAGACATCGACGGTATGGACGACGATGCTGGAGACGAACAGGAACCACCACCCACAGGGTGCTGGACCGCTACTTCATCACATGACGTATACATGGTGGATACACCCAGAGAGGGCAATGACAAAGAGACAGCGGAGGATGCCCCCTCCAAGCAACCCAAGCACCAACGTCAGTGGCGCCGCTCTAAGTCCCGCCATAGCAAAAACAACGATAACAGTGCAAGAGGAAATAAGAGTCCAGTCGACTCTAGAAGAAACGACGACTGCACCACCCTGGTGGCAGAGCACGATCAAGATGCAAACTGCAAACATAGTACGGATCCGACGTCTGAACACGATGACGCCAAGGATAAACCTCATCAAACCCCGCCGGGGGAGGAAAACAGTCCAGACGAAGATGCACACATCATCCCGGAAACGCACCTGGAGCAAGAGAACCTCCGCAGAAGGCTTATTGCCACAACGAGGAGCCTGAAGAAATAGAAGCAAAGGCTTAAGGCCGCACAAGATACGCTCAACAACAGGAGGAACAAAGTAACAAAGTATGGTGGAAGTTACCACACAAATAGCTATCCAAAGTGCAAGCTATTACCGGAATTCAACGATGAGGCCTTAGAGCCCACACAGCCGAAGAATGATACGGCCAACCGGCCGGATCCACCACCTTGTGAGCGCGATAGAGCGGCTAACAACATCGCGCATAAGTCAACACACGATCTAGGTGAGAACTTGCGCCAAAAATCCGGTGCGACCAGATCCATCTATGGATCTAGGAAGCGCGCTCCGGTACAAAACCAAAACCGAACACTACAACCATCCGAACACCATGGCACATCCCAATACAGGGGTGCCGCACACCCCCTATGTTTCACTGATGAGGTGCTGGATCACGAATTCCCAGAGGGATTCAAACCGGTGAACATAGAGGCGTACGACGGGACCACAGACCCTAGAGTCTGGATAGAGGACTTCATCCTCCATATTCATATGGCTCGTGGAGACGATCTCCATGCCATTAAATACTTGCCCCTCAAGCTTAAAAGGCCAGCTCGGCACTGGCTTAAAAGCCTCCCCGAAAACTCAATTGGAAGTTGGGAGGAGCTCGAGGACGCTTTTCGGGCCAAGTTTCAAGGGACTTATGTCCGACCTCCGGATGCAGACGATTTAAGTCATATAATCCAACAGTCGGAGAGTCCGCCCGAAAGCTTTGGAACAGGTTCCTCACCAAGAAGAACCAAATCATCGACTGTTGAAACGCTGAAGCCTCAGTAGCTTTTGAACATAGCGTCCGAGACGAATGGCTCGCCAGACACCTCGGCCAAGAAAAACCGAGAATGATGTCAGCCCTAACAAGCCTCATGACCCGCTTTGTGCGGGCGAGGACAACTGGTTGGCCCGTAGCAGCACCAGCGACCCAAGCGCATTCGAAGTCAGGGATGGCAATGGTAAACCACGACGCAACAAAAACAAGCATCAAAATAAAGAAGGTAGCCCAGATAACACGGCGGTCAACGCCGGATTCAGGTGCTCCCGACCAGGTCAGCGCAAAAAGCCTTTCAAAGGTAGCAGAGAAGGACAATCTGGCCTAAACAAAATTCTTGATAAACTCTGTCAGATTCACGGCACCCCAGACAAACCTGCAAATCATACCCACAGAGAATGTTGGGTCTTCAAGCAGGCCGGTAAGCTAAACGCCAAACACAAAGGGGAAGAGACACCAAGCAAAGACGAGGATGAACCTTGCTAGCAAAGTGCCGGAGGACAGAAAAAGTTCCCACCAGAGGTCAAAACGGTAAACGCGATCCATGTGATGAAAAGGAGAGGCAAGCATGCACTCTGAGACACACGCGATTTGATTTCAGAAGGACAATCTGGTTCTGATTTGACTTGACGATAGCCCATACTCAAGTCAAAGTTTTGACAAGGCAATAGATCCGACAACTGATCACGGGGATCAGTCGATGAAAATATCATCTTTCTTCAACACACACACACACTCAAGGATATCCCTTCGCGATGAACTAAGTCGGACAAGCTTTCATCTTCCAACTCTCCAAGTTGTTGTTTGGCTTAACCAACTAGCTCAGGGGTATCCAACATAGATTCTTGGAGAATGGGTGGTTTGGAGGGAAACCAACATGATCACAAACTAAACATAGCGGTCATGTGACAACCCGATAATACTTCCGAGAAGATAATCGGAATGTCATGAACCATCGATATGTTACGAAGCTCGAGAACAATCTCGCTTTCAAGACAAGACGATGTGATCAAAAGAGCAAAGGTTTGACAAAATCCTAACTCATCGATCAAAGAGTGCACCAACAAAAGTGGACAAGGTAGCACAATCTATCTTAGAATGATGATTCAATAACCAACACGCTAAGAATGAGAATATTGCCCATTTACCTACCAAGCAACGGGGTTGCTAGGAGTATTGATTTCACTCAACATAGTTCACTTGCTGGCATTCTGGTTGCAACAACACGGGACCAAAAAATGAATGATGATGGCGAGAAGTATCACCGTATCAAGAGTTCATAGGAAGTGGTGCAATTCCCATGACAATCCTGACATAAAGGGGGTAATACTCCAGGGTAGAACAGAGCAAAAGCTGGATTGGCATTTGATCTGCAGAACACAACTACTTTGACCCAATCCTGGATATGGATCAGGTACCGGAGTTTGTTTCTCCTAGTCATTCTGAAATAGAATGGCTTAACAGACCACAAGAATAATAAGCATCGATTACACGGATGTACAATTACTCCTGACTATCAATTGATAGGGGATGGTCGGAATACAAATGAAGAGGGACAACTCAAGAGGACATATATCTTTCTGAGTTGTGGATGCATAGATTAATATGTTGAACCAAGTTCAACAGGTTTCTTCTAGATAACCCATGCAGAAAGGTAGAACTGGCAGAATCACAATTATGAATGGAGAACTCCTCAGGAGTACTCTCATTGTGATATTTTAGTTCAAAGAACTTCTGCCTTAATGGTTCATGGTATTTGGAAGAAAGAAATACCACGAACCTCGAGGACTGTCACAAGGTTACTAATATCCTAAAAGAACGAGCAAACACTATCAACAGGAAGTAAGTAGGTTGAATCTCGGGTTCGAGAACCCAGGAATAGAATACCTACTACTAAATGGCATCACGGGATGCTGAATGGTGGCCAGAATCATCACGCCAGAACACAAAACATGGCTAGCTTACTAGGTGACTCCCTAAAACACCTATGGTCATAATAATAGCTCCAACATATATGTCGAGGCAATAGAGTACCTCAACTCACGGATTAGTGTGGTTGAACAGGCCCAAAGGAACATCGGGAACTGAAAGAAGGGATTTGCAAATGCATCAGAATATTTAGAAACCTGGGATGACTCGGACAGCATAACGGCTGTAAATGCTCAAAAGATTTGAGACATCCTGCAAAATGGTGGCATAACCACTCAACAACACAACATCAAGGTTCCGAGAACAACTATCAACATACAGAAGTAGTAGGAATGGAACTGAGGCTTGAAACTATCAATTCTATAAGTCTAAGGATTAGTAACATGCCATCTTGATAGATAGGTGAGAAGGCCTAGTTCTTAATCCCCGTAGAAAAGAAGAGGTTGACTCAGATCAGAAGGACATAAGGTATAAGGAGTAAAAAGAGCCTTACGTTCCCTTCCACATTCAATTCCCTTACATAACTAAAGCATTTTTAGACTCGACTTCGACCAGTTTGGCTTGGTAATCCTACAGGCAGTCAGGCTCTGATACCAAAGCTGTCAGGACCCCGATCCTAAGTCACACCGATTTAGCATGTAACACTTCATATCACTTTGCGTCCTCACGCACGGTATTCCCACGGGTGCCACATTACCTGGCCCGGGACCGTTTGCGCCTTTTGGCTCACGTATATGATAGTGTCGCTAGCATCCATATGACAGAGAACCCGGGCCAACATGACTAGTTGTGAACCCAAAGTGGCACTAACTTACGGGGACAGGCATACATGAAACAACATCGAACATGTCGGTCATCATCGTGTAAATCTGGGCTGTAGCAACTGGGCTAACAGGACTCCGGGAACCTGGGCTGTAGCGGGCAAGCATGACTCTGGAAGTCACCACGTGACATTTTCCCGAAGGGACAGACACAGGAACGAAGTGAATCACATGCCGGTCAGTCTAAGTGTTCCGGAGCAGTAGTACTGGGCTAGCAGGACTCCGGTAAACCAGGCTGTAGCAGACTACCAAGGCTCAGTGGAAACACCAGACTACATTTCCCCATAAGAGAGGCTACCAAGGATAAACAACTAGATTGTCAGATCCCACACATACCAAGCATTTCAACAACATACACACAATATGCTCGATATGTGCAAATACAACATGGCATCAGAACAAAACTCTACGACTCAAAGTATTTATTCATTAGGCTCCGAGGAGTGAGATATTACAAACATGGGTCTCATGACCCAACAATCATAGCATACAAATCAAAGCACATGCGGAAGCTTAACATGTCTGAGTACAGACATCTACAAATGAAAAAGGCTGAGAAGCCTGACTATCTACCTAATCCTGCCGAGGACACAAGATCGTAGCTGAGGTATCAAGCTAAACGTTGAAGTCCACGCGGAACTACTAGCGAGACTGAAGTCTCTCTTCAAAACATAAATTAAGCAAACGTGAGTACAAAAGTACTCAGCAAGACTTACATCAGAACTAGCTACATATTCATCGGCATCAACAATGGGATGGTGGGGTTTAACTGCAGCAAGCCAGCTTTAACTCAGTGGCTAACCTGAACTACGACTGCAAGCAACTCTTTTGAGGTGGCGCACACGAGTCCACATATTCACCAATCAACACACCACTATGGATCTGCTCCCGTCTACCTACGAGAACTCCATCCATAGCACTCACGCTTATCTTGCGAGTTTTATAGTATCCACTTCAAGTTATCCATGAAATGTTATAGGTAACCCAGAAGTCCTTTACCACGAACACGGCTATTCGAATAGATCATTTATAACCCTGCAGGGGTGTACTTCGTCAGACATGTTTCCACCACTTAGCGTCTGCACACGACATGCTCGGCAAACTTCAAGCGAGAGCCGACGTGGGTGTAGACCACGACCTGACTAACCGCACAAGTCTCTAGTCCAGGTTTATCGCCTATTTAGGTTCCATCCGCAAGGAAATCTGGCCGGAGTGTCCTCAACGGCCCCAAACGATGTGTACATGGTCCCGAGACGCCAAACGAGTGCCCGGCATACCCGGCCACGGTGTATCTACTGCATCATAGCCCACCCCTAGGGTCAGCGCTACGCATGGCCGCCATCACATATCCTACAAACACCAGAAACTAGTTGCAACTCCTGGACAGAGGACAAGGGCAGTTAATTAGTCGAGCGGGGTCATATTTCAGGGCCCAACATGTGGTAGTAGCTGTTTCATGGATCACAAACACCGAACTCAGTTCCCGAGGATGGTTTCTGTGAGACAACCCACCATGTACTCCTACATGGCCTCTCACTGCTACCTTTACCAAATCGTGTTCACACACTTAGCTCACACACAGTAAGACATGTTCATCACCATTCCAATTCATTCCCGATGAATCAGACCCGACTCAACTCTAAGAAGTAGCAGGGATGACAAACAAGCATGAATGAGTAGGCACATCAGGGCTCAAACAACTCCTACTCATGCTAGTGGGATTCATCTTTTTACTGTGGCAATGACAGGTCATGCAGAGGAAAAGGGGTTCAGCTACCGCAACATGTAACAGTTGAATCATTGTTGTCCTAATGCAGTAAAATAGAGCAGGAGTGAGAGAGTGGGATTGTATCGGAATGAACAAGGGGGTTTTTCTTGCCTGGCACTTCTGAAGATGATATAGCTCTTCATCGGTGTCATTGATCACATCGTCGAAACATACGTCTACCGAGGGGGAACAATCACCGACAACACAAAAAGAATACAATCAATGCAACGCACAATATGATGCATGATCATGACATGTCAATATGCTATGATTTGAGCTAATGCAGCTAAGAATAGAAGGGTTTGAGTTGAGTTGAACTCAAGGTTCAAATTCAGATTCAAACTATGAATTCAAATAGTGCATGATCATGTTTTGAACTAAATAGCAAGGTTAATTTGTTTAAACATGCATGGAAATGCAATAAACAGATTCTTTGGATTTTGCTGATAATTTTTCATATATAATTTGTTTCATTTGGAGTTATGGTTCAATTTCTATGATTTTTAGAAGTTTATACTATTTTCTGGAATTTCCTGGTTATTAATAAATCCAAAAAATGTAATACTGCATCAGCATTAGGTCATGTTGACGTCAGCAGGTCAATAGGCACCGTCCAGGTCAAACCTGACCAGTGGGGCCCACTGGTCAGTGACTCAGTTAGTTAACTAGGTTAATTAGGGTTAGACTAATTCTAACAAGAATGTTAGTAGGGCTGGGCCCACATGTCAGTGGCTCAGGGTTAGTTTAGTGAGGGGATTAACACCTGACAGCGGTGATTAGCACTAACTAACACCTAACTAAACTAGTTAGGGCCGGCCCCACGTGTCAGTGGCTAACTAAACTAACCTAGTTTAATTAGCACTAACCTAGGTTAAACTAATTAAGTTTAAACCTAAACTAGATTAATTAGCCAGGCGGGGCCCGCATGTCATAGACCCAGGGGAGGTCAAATCCCCTGGTCAACCGGGGCTGAACCACCGGCGGTCAAAGCGGTCAACACGCTGGCGACTCGACACCGGCGAGGCCAGACGCAGCGGAGGGCCTCGGATTTGGTCCTCCGGTGACCAAATCGACGGCGGAGACGTGCCACGTGGAGCTGGGGCTGCCGCATCCAAGGGTGCAAGTGGTTGGACACAGGGACACCGTAAACGACGCCGGCGAGCTCGACAACGGCGGCCGGAGTTCGGTGGGCTCGGGGTCGTCGTTGCGACGGTCGTGGGGGCTCGTGCAGGGCACCTACGTGCTCTACGCGGCGCGGGGAGGGAGCTGGGCAGGGCGGCTGGACCAGTATATGGCAAAAGACACGTCGGCGACGAGCACATGCAGTGTTGCCTGCGGGCGAGCTCAAGGCGGTGTGTACGGTGCACGCAAGAGAAAACGGAAAGGGGAAGGATCAATGGCTCATTGCGGGTGCAGGGAAGCGAACGGCGAGCTCGGGGAGGTAGAGATGGCGAGAAAACAGCGATGGGGATCTTGGTGTCGGGAGGTTGAAGACGAGCTCAGTGAGGTCGTCCGGGGGTTTCAGGCGTCGCGCGGGTCGGTGAGAAGGTCGAGGAAGAAGTGGCGGGGCTTCTGGGCATGTCGGCAGGGCGTGGGGTGGCCGGTGGCCGTGGTAGAGCATGGCGGCGCCCTTTGGTTCACTCGGGAAGAGAGAGGGAGGGAGCCAGAGGAGGGGAGGAGCTGCGGGTGTGAGAGAGAGGTCAGGGGGCGCGTGGCGTCGTCTGGAGCCGTCCAGGGCGTCGGCACAAGCAGGAGGTGGCTCGGGCGCATGGGCGTGCGCGTCGAGCACACGACTCTCATCCTTCTGGCGAGAGGAGGGAGATTACTGGCATCGGCCAGCTGGACTGGGCCGTGCTGGGCCAGGCCAGGTGGGCGCCAGGTTAGTTTCCTTTCTCTATGTCTTTTCTGTTTAATATTTATTCTGTTTTGTTTTGATTTAGTAAAATACTAAACCATTTTATAAAATCCTGGAAATAATTAGGGGTGTTGTCTGAATTATTCCCGTGACCCATAACAACTTCCAACATTTTTGGAGCACCTAAAATATATATATAGCATTTAAATAGCTCCAATTCAAATATGTTTGAATTAATTCAAAGCCCAAATATGTCCTGCAAAAATGTAAACCATTTTTGGTAGATGCTTCCACCTGAATCTAGAAATGTTGAACATTTTTAGAGGGCATTTTGAGTTCAATGAAAAAGATTTTATTTTGACCCTAGTTGAATTCATTTGGTGCTAGGGTTTAAGCATCCCCATTTCAAGATTAATTGAAATTGAAAATGATGCATGGATGCAATGCCACTAATTACAAGAAGATTTCTCTGGCTGTGACATCGGTGGTGTACGGACACTCTATTTGGGGTCTGAAGAACGATTTGTACATCTCTTCGTGCATCATGCTGAGGAAATGTTGAATAGCTTGCGGTCCTTCCGGGTTGAATTCCCACATGCGGAGGGGCCGGCGTTTGCAAGGCTTGACTCGACGAACTAGCATAACTTGCATTACCATAACCATTCTGAAATCTCTCTCAAAGAGATCTCGGATACGGCTTTGCAGTATTGGCACGTCCATAGCTGGACCCCAGCTCAGCCCCCTGCTGATCCATGACATTAGTTGTGGTGGGGGGCCCGAGCGAAAGGTGGGGGCAGCTACCCACTTGGCACTTCGGGGAGCTGTGATGTAAAACCACTCCCACTGCCACAATCCGGACACCTCTGGGAAGGAACCCTCGCACCATGGAGCGTCAGCGATTTTGCTTATTAAAGCTCCTACGCACGCTGCGTGCCACCCCTCGATCATCTTCAGCTTCACGTCGAAGGTCTTGAGCCACAGGCCGAAGTGAGGGGTAATGCGGAGGAAGGCCTGATATACGACAATAAATGACGAGATGTGAAGAAGGGAATCCGGGGCCAGATCATGAAAATCCAGCCCATAATAGAACATAAGACCCCTAACAAAGGGATCCAGAGCGAGGCCTAGTCCTCGGAGGAAGTGGGAGATGAACACGACGCTCTCGTTGGGTTCGGGAGTAGGGACGACCTGCCCTCGGGCAGGCAGCCTATGCGAAATTTCGGCGGTCAGATATCTGGCCTCTCTCAACTTCTTGATGTCCTCCTCTGTGACAGAGGAAGGCATCCACCGACCTTGAAGGTTGGATCCGGACATAGTTGAAGGTCTGAAGCACCTGACCTGAGCTTTGGGTGTTAGAACTCGAG
>NC_041382.1:343827345-343892571 GCF_002162155.2 Triticum dicoccoides
TCCCCTTTATAAAGAGGGTGAATATCAAGCGTCCTCCTCGTGGCCGTTTGGGACTTGCCTAAGATCTAGGAGTCCTACCAACAGGCACGGTTGGGTTACCCACGTCTGTATTGATGAGAATCCCGTGATAAGGGGGACACGATCTCTGCTTTGACAAGACGTGGCAAGAAAACCGCCTCGCGTTATGTGCGGAGCTGGTTGAGAAAAACGGTTTTAGTAAAGACCGGGCCCTGGCATGATTTCATGTGGTCAGAACGTGTCAGCAGATTAGATTTGTGGAAATATTATTTTCTCTATAGTGGTATGTGGAACTTATTTTGCAGGGTGGGACACTATCCTTGTATTCAAAACTCTTCCATCGTGTATGCGGAGGAGGAACCCTCCTTGCAATGCCGAACACAATATAGCGGGCCGGACTCATTGTCATTGAAGCCTGGTTCAGGGGCTACTGAGGGAGTCCTGGATTAGGGGGTCTCCGGACATCCGGACTATATCCTTTGGCCGGACTGTTGGACTATGAAGATACAAGATTGAAGACTTCGTCACGTGTTCGGATGGGACTCTACTTGGCGTGGAAGGCAAGCTAGGCAATACGGATATGTATATCTCCTCCTTTGTAACCGACCTCGTGTAACCCTAGCTCCCTCCGGTGTCTATATAAACTAGAGGATTTTAGTCCGTAGGACAACATACAATCATACCATAGGCTAGCTTGTAGGGTTTAGCCTCTTTGATCTCGTGGTAGATCAACTCTTGTACTACTCATATTATCAAGAACAATCAAGCAGGACGTAGGGTATTACCTCCATCAGGAGGGCCCGAATCTGGGTAAACATCGTGTCCCCCGCCTCCTGTTACCATCCGCCTTAGACGCACAGTTTGGGACCCCCTCCCAAGATCCGCCGGTTTCGACACCGACAAAAAGGATTGACATGAAAATCTCGATTATCATGAAGGATTAGTATTCACATAGAAATATGAGAACACCGCTTAGGAAAGGTATGGAATCCACATTTGACTTCAAAGCAATTCGAATACCACAAACCAAAACAAAACAAAGGATTAGCTTAGGAAATAAGCCAGAAACAAACATATGATAGACCCCATATCGTATCATGTGTCTATTGGAAGGATATGCTACGTGATACTTGAATTCCCACTTTTAAACTCCCGAAACTTTCTGGTTATGCAATCAGGTGTTGGGGATACAGGGGAGGCAATATATCTCACCCCAACTAACAATCCCTACATCCAGCTGTATCCATCCTTCAACACATAACCAAGAAACCTTTGGAAATCATGTACCTCAACCTTCGAAAAGCATCTGTTATACGAGTTATGGCAATACTCCCGAACTCCCGCCCCAATACTGGGTGGTGTCGAGGTTATCTCACCAACAACTGCATAAAAGAGATTTTCGATGTCGGCGAACTCAGGTATTCCAGAACTGCAATGATAAAATTGTGACGACAACACCTCGGAGCTCAACTCCCCGGGACACTGCCACAACCCCTAAATGTCAGGAGGCACCAGGAACAATGTTCTCGTCACAAGACTATCGAAAGGATTCCAAGATACCCGCGTGATCCTAAATTTTTTTTCGTGAAATTTGAGGAGAGGAGAGTCAAAACTTCTACGCCAGGAGGCCTCACCAGAGCGACGAAGGGACTGGGGAGTAAAAAGAATCCTACTCTCCGATATATATAATCCTAAGACTCAAAACATCTTGTTCTAGACTCAACAATGTCAGCGATTCAATCAAGCAGGGGGATCCTTAGTCGGGGATGGCTCTGATTACCAACTTGTCACAACCAGGATGCGGCTATATCTCCCACGTGTCTGGGCACGACTTAGAGGCATAGCCGCATGGTAGTTTAGTCGCAAGTGGGGTAATCTTCACACAATACCATGTACTAAATAAGAAAGGGAGAAATAGTTGGCTTACAATCGCCACTTCACACAAATAACAAGTTAAACATACATCATCTAGAATACAATCAAGGTCCGACTACGGAACCAAAATAAAAGAAGACAACCCCAAATGCTAGATCCCCGATAGTCCCAACTGGGCTCCACTACTGATCAATAGGAAATGGAACAAAACAACGATCAAGATCTTCATCGAGCTCGCACTTGAGCTGGGTTGCGTCACCTGCACTAGTATCATCGGCACCTGCAACGGTTTGGAAGTATCTGTGAGTCACGTGGACTAACCAATCTCACACCCATGAGATCAAGACTATTTAAGCTTATGGGTAGGATGGGGTAACGAGGTTGAGCTACAACAAGCACTAAGCAAATATGGTGGCTAACATACGTAAATGAGAGTGAGAAGAGAAGCAAAGCAACGGTCGAGAAGCTAGAAGTGATCCTGAAAGCTACTTACGTTCAAGCATAACACAAGACTGTGTTCTCTTCCCGGACTCCACGAAAAGAGACCATCATGGCTACACACGCGGTTGATTCATCTTAATTAAGTTAAGTGTCAAGTTATATACAACCGGATATTAACAAATTCCCATCTGCCACATAACCGCATGCATGACTTTCGAAAGTTTATACCCTTCAAGGGTGTTCCAACTTAGCCCATCACAAGCTCTCACGGTCAACGAAGGATATTCCTTCTCTCGGGAAGACCCGATCAGTCTCGGAACCCCGGTTACAAGACATTTTGACAATGGTAAAACAAGACCAGCAAAGCCGCCTGATGTGCCAATAATCCCGATGGGATCTGCACATATGTCGTTCTCAGGGAAACACCGGATGAGACATCCTACGAGTAAAACCAGCACTCAAGTTTCCCCGAGGCGGCCCCTCAGTCTATTCAGTTCGGACCAACACTTAGAGAAGCACTGGCCCGGAGGGGTTAAATAAAGATGACCCTCGGGCTCGCGAAAACCCAAGGGAAGGTTATATGATGTTAGGCAAATGTAAAACAAAGGTTGGGCCTTGCTGGAGGAGTTTTATTCAAAGCGAACTGTCAAGGGGTTCCCATAACACCCAACCGCGTAAGGAACGCAAAATCAAGGAACATAACACCGGTATGACGGAAACTAGGGCGGCAAGAGTGGAAAAAAACACTAGGCAAAAGGCCGAGCCTTCCACCCTTTACCAAGTATATAGATGCATTAATTAAATAAGAGATATTGTGATATCCCAAATAACCATGTTCCGACATGGAACAAACTTCAGCTTCACCTGCAACTAACAACGCTATAAGAGGGGTTGAGCAAAGCGGTAACTTAGCCAAACAACGGTTAGCTAGGAAAGGTTGGGTTAGAGGCTTGACATGGCAATATGGGAGGCATGATATAACAAGTGGTAGGTAGCGCGACATAGCGATAGAGCGAACAACTAGCAAGCAAATATAGAAGTGATTTCGAGGGTATGGTCTTCTTGCCTGAGATCCCGCAAGGAAAAAGAATGAGTCCATGAAGAAGACAAACAGACGTGGTTGAACGGATCCTCACAACCCTGGAACGAAACCGAAGCTAACGAGACAAGCAACAAAGAAAGAAGCAAGCAACATAGTAAACAACCATCACATAAACATGGCATGATGCACAACCAAGTATGATGCATGTCCGGCTTAATGAGGCATGGCATGGCAAAGTGAACAAACAATACTATAAATTAAGTGGAGCTCAATATGCAACGAGTTGCATATTGATGAAACACCACATGACTTATTTAGTTCTCTCTCGTTTCGGTACCCATCAATATTAAATGTTCTTAAACATGGCAAGGGGTGAAGCATGAGTAAAATACACAGTTAGGCATTTTAAATGAGGCCAGAAACATCAAATAACAATTTCGGTAAAACCTCATGTGCATTAGCAATTTAATTCAATAACAATTTTAAACATTATAAATGTTATTATCATGATGCGTATGACATGTGCAAGTTTTATGCAATTTTTGTTAAAAGTTGACATGAACATGATATGAAGCATTTGGTCGCCATGACGGAATGAAAGGGGTGCCATGGCGGCAATAACGAAAATGATGCCAAGGCAACATTCCGGGTACCGGTAACTCGTTGGAGTACAGGTGCAAAGAGCAAGTGTGCAGAGCGAGTCACGCAAGGATGGTGGGGTGATCCCGGATTCCGGGTGTCCCACGGGTTTGCAGCAAGGCTAACTGGGACGTGCACGAAACAAACGGGCACGGTGCAAACACGGGCATCTCATACAACACATATGCATTCGTCCACGGGTCATCGTCTCGGCGGTTATACCTTCCAAAGGTGCGTTTATGGAGCGATACGAGTTTGGTAAAGGAAGTAGGTGTTCTCGGGACGGTCGTAGGAAGTAGTCCTTCTCGCGACGGTAGTGGTACATGGTCGTCATGGAAGTAGTTGTACACATTGTCTTGTCGAATCCACGACGACGGTAGTCGTTCACTCAATGGCCTTCGGCGACGGTCGTCGTATAGGGTTCGTAGACGTTCGGGTCTTCCTTAGAGGTACTCGACGCATCCCGGATGAGTACTCATACACGCACGTAGATGAACTTCAAGGATTCCGTGAGTAGTCGTACTAGGCGAGCCCGTGTAGTTGTACATATCTTCATGTTGTAGTCGAACTTGATGAAAAACCCACGGCAAAGGTAGACGTACACGACCGGCTTGATGGAACTTGGTGAAACCAAAACGTGGAAGCACAAGACGGCCTTGGCGGTCAACGACGGGAGGTGGGCGGCGAAGCAGTAGCAATGTGCGGGCACTGGCAGCGGAATCCGCGAGCAGAGGCACAACGTTGGTCGTGGGCACCGGCGGTGACCGGAAGCGGTGGAAGGAGGGCGAGGTGCTTGGGGGCATGGAGGAGGCGTGGCTTCGGTGGTTGAGGCCAAATGGAGGGAGAAGGCACCATACCAAGCAACAGTGGAACAGGAGGCCAGGGAGGCCCTAGGCGGTCGAGGTCGCCGGCGGGCTAGATCGTCGGAGCGGTGTGGCGTGGTTCCTGTTCGTCTTGGTCGCTGGTCATCAGCGCGTGGAGTAGCAAGGGCGAGGCTGTCGGGGACGGGGCAAGGGCACGATGAAGAGGATCCTGGTGCGGCTCGCGCTAGAGGTGGCCTTCCTGGAGGAGCTCGGCGACGGCGGTCGCAGGCCGGCGCGGCGGAGGCATGGGAGGTGAGGAGGTGGCGTAGCAGGCTCGCGGCGAGGAAGGAGGCACAGGCGTGCGGACATGAGCTCGGGGCAGTGGCACCATGGCAGGGCCCGAGGTCGCGACAAACGCGGGGACGCGGGGACGCGGGGAGGAGGCGAGATGGCGCAGTGGAGGCCTAGTTTTGCGGTGGCTAGCGGGGGCTTGCGAGACAGCGATGAGGATCGAGAAGGGAGGTCGGGGAGATGGCCGCGCCCGCGTGCGTGTGTCTCTGGCGACGTAGGAGGAGAACAAAGGGAGAGACGGGGATCGGGCAAAGGGTGCGGGCTAGGGTTGTAGGAGGGTTAGGAGGGAGTGGGCCTTGGCTATAGATGGCCTAGGTGGGCCGGTGTGGGAGGTTGCGGTAGTTGGGAGGCCCAGCTGGCTCATGGGCTTCCTTTCTCTCTCTCTTACTATTTTTCAAAACAGAAAATAAAGAGAAAGAAAAGGAAGAAAAGAAAAGGTTAGAGAAAGAGTCTGGACATGGGTATAATTTTCCCGGACTCACGAAAATGTGCACGACCCAAAAAAATTGGGGTGGTCGAGATTGCAAGGTTTCAATTCAAAAGCATTTGAATTTAATTCAAATGCTTTGAACAAGGGGTAGGATTTTAAAGTGCCCAAAAATGTTCGGGTTTTTGGAGGAACCCTGGTAAATGGGAAGAGAATTTTGGGCAAGGTTTTGAAGTCAAGCTTGAACTAGAAAAGACATGGGGAATATTTGCAAGTGTGTTTATGGGTGATTCCGAAAAATGGAATATTTTATAATAGCTCCATAAATATCGGGAGGGTATGTTTTAAATAGAAACCACCATGTGAGTTCCGTCAATTTAAATGGATCAGAAATCCATGCAATTTATTTAAGTGAGTTTTAGTTAGCTTTCAGAAAATGATGGCATGATGACATGATGCAAAGATGAATGCAACGAACCAAACAAATCACACGACGGATCTCGGAAAACAAGGAAGGCATCTGGAGCACCGGTCTTGGGGCGTCACAACACTCCACCACTACGAGAGGATCTCGTGCCGAGATCTAGGATCGCACCGGAGAGAAACGGAAGAGGAAGAGAAGAGGTAAAACTAAGTTTCTTCTTTGACAAACCAGTGATATTAAAGAACCTTAAGAGGTTAAAACATTTTGAGAAAAGAATACAGCGGAAATGATCGAAGTTGAAAACTCTTCGTTAGGAAAAAAAGGAACAAGGAAGAACAAATTCGGATAGCACTCTGGTTAAATGAACAAGCACAAAAAGAACACGATCCTGACCATTCGAGATGACGAGAGAAAAGATCAACATCACAATGCCTCTGGAAGAAAGAATAGAAGGTCGATTGTCGGAACAATAGAACCGAGAAGAAAATGACAACTTCTGCCACAATTGAGCTTGGAAGGCACCTTCCAATAAGGTTATAACGGAGTTGTTGGAGAACCAACAACGAACGAATAAGCTTGTAGTGGGCTTATGGAAAAAACTTTCTCAAAATTGAGTTGAAATTCTACCACTACGGAAACAATAGATTGGATTGATATCAACCAGGAGGCGAGAAACTTATTTCACCGGGAGGATAAATGAAGAACTTGGTTCATGTATAAGCACCATCAATAGCAACAATCCTTAGGGAAAGCTTTATGTCGGGGAAACTGATCCACGAACACCTATGGGGCCGGCGGACCGGGCCCCTTTCAGTTCGGCGGGGGGCGGAGATCACACGAAGAGCAGATCGAGGCGAAGCACACGAGCAGTTTACCCAGCTTCGGAGCTCTCCGGAGAGATAACACTCCTACTGTTGCTTGTTTGATTATCTTGTGTTCTTGCTCCAGAGAGAGAGCATAGTGTTTTTCTGGGTTTCGAACTAGTCGAACCTCGCGAACCTCCGAACCACCTCTACGTTGCGCATGGGCCTCCTTTTATACGCTAAAGGGGTCACCGACAGGTGGCAATGCAGAGAAGGGTACAAATGTAAAAAGTGAGGTGGTTGGTACAGTTACTTGTACAGTGCACCCTACCTAACCCTGACAGCAGGGGACAAGGGCATTAAATGCCCGTCTGAGTCGCCCAAGCAGTGCAGAAAAGGACCATTAGGGGTGCCACCGTTCGCCACGATGGCGATCTTGTCAGCTTCGCATGCCACTGCGCACCGCTGGCTGCACAGCCTCCCGCCACGCGCGCCTGGAGAGGCCCCCAGAGCGACACGTTGGTGGATGCGCTGGAGCGTGGGCACAGAGTAGCCGCCTGCTGCGGCAAGCGCCTTGCCGCTGCTGTTATCTTGTCGAGTCCAGAAGCTTGTCGCTCACCGGGCCTCGAGGTACTTTGGTTGGTCTTCTCGGCAAGCTCCTCTTGCCGGGGCCTTGTTGCCTTGCCGGAGCGCGTGGCGCGTTGCGGCAAGTTCCTTGGAGTGCCTTGGTTGGCCTTCCCGGCAAGCTCCTCTTGCCAGGGCCTTGTCTCCTGAGCTTAAATACTTTGTTCTTGAATGGCTCCAAGGGAACCACGGAGGATCTTGGCGTTTGCCCGGCAAGCCTTGCCGCGGGGTGCTGCAGCTGCCCGTGCACAAGTTTGGGGTACTAGGGTACCCCTATTCTAGTACACCGACAGGAGCCCCCGGGCCTGGGCCAGACACGGTGCCGAGCGCTGTTGGGCTAGGCCCAAGACAGGGCACGGGCACACGCGGACTGGGCCACGCTGAATCTCGCTCCATATCCACCGTGCTCTCCCCTAACGGCACGCGTTGAATGCGGCGTCGTGGGAGAGATCGTGGGTGGTTCTTTATTCGGAAGGGCGAAACGTCCGCCCCATCCCTCTTTATAAGCAGAGGAAACAGGGGCAGTTCGTTCCCCCTCGCTGGTTGCTACTACTCCATCTTCACGAACCTCCGCCGCTCCCCCCTTCTTCTCGAAGCCGAGAGAGCAGCACTGCACCCCCCATTGCCACCAGCATCACCAACGCCGTCGACCTCCCCCACCACCTCCGCCATGGCTCCGAAAGCCGACAAGGGAAAGGGCGTGAAGTCGGCCAAGGCGCAGCGGCTCGCGGCGCTGCGGAAGGAGCGGGCGATCTTCTCCCCCCAGCTCGGCACGAAGGAGCTGAGGGAGTACTTCTACCTCTTTTGGGCGACGGAGACGCGTGCGCATCCGCACACGAGGGTACTCCCGGCCGCTGCTTCGGAACTGGCTCCAAACGGGTACCCATTCTTCGCGCTGTTCTTCTATTGCGGGCTCTACCCGCCCTTCTCGGAGTTCTTCTGCGATATCATGAACACCTACGGCTTCCGCCTCCTTGATTTCACCCCCAACGCCGTTCTGACCATGGCAGTTTTCGCACATTTGTGCGAAAACTTTGTCGGAGTCCACCCTAATGTTTCCCTTTTCCGCCACTTCTTCATACCTCAGGTAGAGAGAGGAGAGCCACTTGCCGGAGGGATCGCCTGGATCTCGAGAGTCGGCAAGAAGGATGCGTACTTGGAGGGTGAGCTCCGCAGCAAGTGGGAGGAGTGGAGAGCGGAGTGGTGCTGGATCGTCGAGGAGAATCCGCAGCCCTTCACCGCCGTGCGCCAAGCTCCAATAGTGCGCGGCAATGACTGGAGCAACGTGGCCCCGAAAGACAAGAGGTTGAAGATCGCCATTACTAGGATCCTTCGCCTCAGGCTTGCCGGGCTAACTGTAGGCGTTGTAGGCGCAGATTTCCTCCGCCGCCGCATCGCCCCCCTGGAGGAGAGGGGGAGGCCCGCCTGGGAATTCAAGAACTCGGCGGACATCATGAGGCTGCGGCCGGGCCTCAACTACAACTTCACCGTCATGGAGCTGGATGCAATGCTCCTGGAGTTGTTCAAACGCGATCCCCAGCACCCATTCACGCTGGCGAGGGACGTCGTTCCATTGTGCAATAATTCTTCGCTTGACCGGATCCGTGCCATGATGCCATTGTGCGATTCACACGGAATCGTTCCAACTTGGCAAGAGCCTACGGATGACGTCGTGCAAGCGTTCTTCGACAACTTGGAAGAAGTGCCGGTCCGCGCTGACGAGCAGAAGAGCCTCACCCGTGACACCACCGACGAGGAGCTGCAGCGCATCGCCACTAGGGCGGAAGAGGTTGCGGCCGCAGCTGCCGCGGGCGCGTTCGGGTTCACTGTGGAGGAAGCGGAGGCGGCAGAGGCGGCAAACCTCGCCAAGCGCGCGGAGTTCATTGGCGAGGAAGAGCCTGCCGGCTCTGAAGCTGAGCAGAGCGAGGCCGGCGAGGAAGATCCCGAGCCTTCAGAAAGCTTGCCACAGGCGGAGCCCCCGGCCCCGTCAAGAAGGCGTCTTCGCAGGGCTGCGGACGTAGCGGGGCGGCAGCCGGGCCAACAGCCGCCGAGCCGTGCGACACGCTCTACCGCGGCAAGCAATGTTGCCGCGGGAGCGCCTCACGCAGCAGCGGCAACCAGGGCGGGGTCTTCCCGGGCCACCGCCACCGCCCCCGCCAAGCGGGCAAGGGATCCTACTCCTCCGCCTCGCCGCACCGGAGGGGAGCCGGACTTCGATCTTTCCGCGCTCAGCTCCGACGAGGAGGAAGAAGAGTAAGTTTCTTTGGTGCTCTTGTAGTTCTTCAATCTTGCTGTTTTTATCTTGTATCTGACTTGCTTCAATCTGGACTCCTTTCTTTTCAGGACGCTGGCCCAGAGAGCGGCGAAGAGGGCCAAGGCCGTGGTGATTGTCATCGAAGATGACCCCACCGTGTCAGCTGGGGGTGGGTCCAAAACCAGCTTGACGGACCCGGCAACCACTCCTCAAGGCAGCCCCCAGCGCAGCCCCCAGCGTAAGTTCATAGTTAGCTTTCCGCTGTCAGGTGTGCATGAGTGCTTTTTCCTTTGTTGATATCTTGCTTGTTGATTTGTGTAGGAGCAGAGCATCCATATCAGGAGCGCCCAGAAGCTGGTCCCGAAGTGCCATCTGCTTCAACTACACCGCCAAGGGAGGAGTTCCCGGTAAGGGAGCGCTCTCCGGCAAGGGGCAGCACCGTCGATCCTGCGGCGGCCGAGACTGCAACTACAGATCTTGGCACAGGTAATTCAGTTGTCCAAAAGCTTTCCCTTGGGTTCTTCTTCTTCTGATTTTCTTCTCTTGGATTTTTGATTGATTTTTCTCCCTTCTTCGTTCTTCAGACCCATCTGCTGCCGAGCCAATGGAGATAGAGGGCGCCGGCGAGGAAGGCGCGCATGGAAGCACTGACGATGCCGCCGCCAACGAAGAAGGGGCCGGTGCTGATGAGACCGCCGGCGAGGAGGCCGCCAAGGCTGCCGCAGAAGCCGGCGAGGGGTCGGGCGATCACACTGACGACCCTGAGGCCGCAGGAGCGCCAGGCGCTGCGCCGACCGCCGATCCCTCTGCCGCTGCTGCGGGGCCGGGCTCCGAGGAGCCCCAGCCCGGCGCCTACTTGAAGGCCAGCGACGATATCTTCATCAAGTACCCTGGGCGTCGAGCTCCAGGGCGCCGGTCGAGGGGGAAACTTTCGATGAGGAAGTGCTCGCCTCCGCTGGACTGTCGTTGGTCGACGCGCCCAGCAGCAGTAGTGGCGAGCCTGAGGAGGAGCAGCTGCTGCGGAAGCTGCTGTCACTCTACCGCGCCCGGCAAGCCAAGCTGGCTTCCTGGGAAGCGCTTGTCGCGAAGGCGGGAGTTGATATGGAGAAGCGCGCGGCGGAGCTCCGGGGCCACAATCAAGAAGCTCTCCGGTCGCTGGCACAGGAGCGGGAGCGACTCCCAAGGAGCGCACGGCCTTCCTTCTCGAGAAGGCCGAAGCTGAGGAGGAACAAAGGCTGGCTGCCGAGAAGCAGTCCGCGCGAGAAGGCGAATTGGTGCAGCGGAAGGCCAGCCTCGACAGCTACGAGGAGGAGCTCGCCGAGCGCGAGCAAGCACTTGGCGGGGCGCTCAAGGAAGCAAAGGACGCTGCCGCAATCGCAGAGGCCGCCAAGAAAGAGCTGGAGGAGAAGGTGGCGCAGCTGGAGGCCAACATCGGGAAGAGCGGCGAGGAGCTTTCCGCGCTCAAGCGTGAGCGTGAGAAGGATGCTGCCGCCCACAGTGAGCTGCAAGGTCTTCTCGCTGAGAGGGGCAAGGAGCTCAGCGCCGTCAAGGATTCCAATGCAGACCTGGAGTTGAAGCTGGCCATGCTGACGCAGATGCTGGGCGACGCCAAGGAGCGGGAGAAGACCTTGTCGGAGAAGGTCAAGGCTGACAAGGCGCTGCTGGAGAGCATCGCAGTTACCCAGAACTCGTTCAGAGATACTGTGGAGCACTGGACCGAGGGTCTGGTGAATATTGCCGCAGTCATCGACGAGGAGTTGGCGAAGCTGGGGATGGAGGACTTTGGGTATCCCTCCGACGAGAATCTCCAACCCAGCGCCAAGCTCAGCCTGTTCTTCAAGGGCGTGGCGACGTCACTCCAGCGGCTCCGGGAGAGGATCCCAAAGCAGCTGGCCGACGAGTCGCGCAAAATCTGCGCCGGGGTTCTCCAGAAGGTGCTGATGAAGGTGGCCTTCCGCAATCCAGGCCTCAGCTTCACCAACGTCCTCAAGTCCTTGCCGCTAGACGCCGATTGGGACGCACTCAAGGCCCTTGTCGCACCCATTGTGGACAAGGTGAGCGAGATCAAGAGGGTTGAGGGCGATCGCGTAGACTAGGCCGCCCATTTCTTCTTTTCCCTTGTCGCTGCTAATCATGTTATGAAAACAGTCTGTTAGAGCTGCGACAAGTTATCTTGTAATATAACCTTATTTCTGTTATCAATTGCTATGTTATTTCCTCTACTAGATTCCTTCCTTTGTATGTTTTTACCCTACGCTTCTAGGGAACTTGTCGGTGCAGGCACCCGAGCCGCGAGCGCTGAGTGCGGAACGTCAGCAGCCTGCTGGCGGCGCTGCTTCCGACAAGAAATCTTGTCGCGACTAGATGCAGCACACTTAAGATGTTGAGTGGACTCGAAACAAAGTAAGGGCGCAACTAGCCACGAGTTGGTTCCTCCGTGCACAGGTTTTCCATACAAAGCAGGGTCGTTCGAGGAAGATAACTCAAAAATTTAAAAACTGATTGCTCAAACTTTGGCAACTTAGCTTTTCTGTCGTTTGCTTCCCGGCAAGGGAAAACTTTGCTTGAACGACACCTGGTCCATACCACAATCTTCTCCTTCCCCCCAGCAAACTTGTGTGCGAGGGAACCTTCTTTTCCTTTGTTGAAAAGAAGAAAGAAGAGAAAATAATGGTATGGAGCCCTTCGGCTCGTTATTGCTTACCGGACGTAGGTGCTGCACAAAGTGTCAGATAATGCATGCAAGAAAGAAACTAATGCATGAAATGGACAAGTTGTGCGGAGCACATGGGGTTTTACTTATGCACGGGATCTGCGCCCGGCTTTGTACAAAGGATTACATGCAACAGCGGCAAGACTTGTACAAAAGGTGGTTGCCGGAACGGGTTCCGGCAACCGCGCCCTATGGGAAAAACTTACGAAGATGTTCTATGTTCCAGGAGTTGCTCACCGGAATGCCATCTTCGGTCTCAAGGCGAACAGCGCTGGGCCTTGCGGCTCGTTTCACCCGATAAGGGCCTTCCCACTTCGGCGTCAACTTGTTGGAATTCTTGGCGGACTGAACGCGCCGAAGAACAAGGTCGCCTTCCTCGAAGCTTCTGGCCTTAACTTTGCGGCTATGGTAGCGGCGCAAAGCTTGCTGGTATCGAGCAGCTCGTACAACAGCCTGAAGACGATCTTCCTCAAGGAGCAGCGCGTCGTCTTGTCGCAGCTGTTCTTGCTCAAGCTCATCATAAGCGAGCACTCGAGGCGATCCGTATACGAGTTCCGTGGGGAGAACTGCCTCTGCTCCATAGACTAGAGCAAAAGGCGTCTGGCCAGTGGCTCGATTTGGCGTCGTTCTGATCGACCAAAGAACCACCGGCAGCTCCTCGATCCAGTTTCTTCCGCACTTACGCAGCCTGTCGAAAGTTCTGGACTTGAGCCCGCGCAGCACTTCAACATTTTCCCTCTCTGCTTGACCGTTGCTTCTCGGATGAGCAACAGAAGCGAAGCAGACCTTGGAGCCAAGGTCTTGGACGTACTGCATGAAGGTGCGGCTCGTGAATTGCGTGCCGTTGTCGGTGATGATCCTGTTAGGGATCCCGAAACGACAAACAATTGACCTGAAGAACTTGACTGCTGACTGTGTTGTCACCTTCCTCACTGGCTGCACTTCCGGCCACTTTGTGAACTTGTCGATTGCGACGTACACGTACTCAAAGCCCCCGACAGCTCGGGGGAAAGGGCCGAGGATATCGAGCCCCCAGACCGAAAATGGCGAGGATAAAGGGATCGTCTGGAGAGCTTGAGCTGGCTGGTTTATCTGTTTGGAGTGGAACTGGCACGCTTCACACTTGGTTACTTGTGCAGTTGCATCCTAGAGGGCCTGTCGGCCAAAAGAAACCTTGCCGGAAAGCTTTGCCGGCAAGTGCTCTTGCGCCAATGTGGTGGCCACATATGCCTCCATGTATCTCTGCCAACAGCTTTTGTCCATCTTCCCGGCAAATACACTTCAATTTCACACCGTTGAGTCTTCTTCTGTACAATATGCTATCGACAAACTGGTACATACTTGACTGCCGGGCTACTTTTTCCACTTCTTCTTGCTCTTCGGGAAGTTCTCCTGTCTGAAGGAAATGGACAATCTGCTGTGCCCATGCTGGAGCTTGTGGCTCGACAACAAGGACTAAAGGCACATCTGCTGCTGCGGGAACATCCGCTTCTACGGCAAGGACTTGCGGCCCTGCCGGAGCTTGATGTTCCCCGGCAAGCTTGCCGGAGCAAAACTTATCGGGAGCGTCTGCTTCAATGGAACAAACCATAAGGCTTGCCGGAGCAGACTGCCCCTCAGCATCCTTGGTGTTGATCTTGGGGACTTTCTTGGCAGCGGCTTCGGGGAGCTCTGCCGGAAAGTAGTCACCAGAAACCAACTTCCTCTTCTTGCTTTGTCCAGTTGATGGTGTTACGGATGGTTGAGTCAACTTGAGCACAAAGATCCCTGGTTCCACAGGTAACTTTAGTGCGACGCACTTTGACAGGCCATCAGCAATGTCATTCTGAGCTCTTGGGATATGCTCCATCTGTAGGCCGTCAAAGTGCTCTTCTAGTTTCCTCACTTCATCAACATATGCTTCCATCAATGGACTCTGGTAGTTCTTGTTCACTTGGCGGAAGACAAGCTGTGAGTCACCCCTGACAATGAGCTTCTTGATCCCAAGGTCTGCTGCGATTCTGAGACCGGCAAGCTATCCTTCATACTCTGCAGTATTGTTGGTTGCTTGCTCCTTGGGAAAGTGCATCTGGACTACGTACTTGAGGTGCTTTCCGGTGGGCGCGACAAGCAGCACGCCCGCACCGGCGCCTTGCAGCGAGAAGGCACCATCAAAGTACATCAGCCACTCTTTGCTTGCCTCTTTGACGGGGATGCTTGTCTCTGGAATTTCTTCATCTGGTGTTGGCGTCCATTCTGCTATGAACTCTGCCAATGCTCTGCTTTGGATAGTTGAAGTGCTCTCAAACTTGAGGCCAAAGCTTGACAGTTCCAGCGCCCACTCGACAATCCTGCCTGTCGCTTCTGGATTTTGCAGTATCCTCTTCAGCGGAAAGCGAGTGACGATTGTGATCTCATGTGCTTGGAAGTAATGGCGCAGCTTTCTCGAGGCCATGAGGAGGCCGAAAAGCAACTTCTGCACACCAGAGTACCTTGATCTAGCCCCCTGTAGAAGGGAACTGACAAAGTAAACCGGACGCTGCACCATTCTCTTCTGCATCTTATCATGCTCCTGCGCAGATCCATCTCTGTCGGGACCAGAGCTTGTCGGCGAAGCCCCCTGCTTGTCGCTGGATGCATCTGCCGTGGTTGCTGGCTCATCATCTGCCTCCCTCTCCGCCACTAATGCAGCACTATCCACTTGATTGGTTGCTGCTATATACAGCAGCAACTTCTCTTGCGGCTTAGGTGCGACAAGTGTTGGAGTGGAGGACAGGTATCTCTTCAAGTCCTGCAGCACAGCCTCCGCCTCCGGAGTCCATTTTATTGGACCTGCCTTTTTCAAAATTTTGAAAAATGGCAGAGCGCGCTCAGCAGATCTAGAGATAAACCTGCTGAGAGCAGCCACGCAACCGGCAAGCCTTCGTACATCTTTGCCGCGCTTTGGTGCTTCGATCTGCTCAAAGGCCTTGATCTTGTCGGGATTGGCTTCAATTCCCCGCTGAGACACGAAGAACCCAAGAAGCTTGCCGGAAGGGACTCCAAACACGCACTTCTCGGGGTTAAGCTTGAGGTTGATCTTGCGCAGATTTGCAAATGTCTCGTCTAAATCTTGAATCAGGGTCACCCTGTTCTTGCTCTTGACCACTATGTCATCCATGTAGGCTTCCACATTTCTGTGCATCTGTGGCTCAAAAGCGTGGTGGACTACCCTTGCGAATGTTGAACCAGCATTCTTCAAACCGAAAGGCATCCGTATGAAGCAGTACGTGCCACACGGGGTGATAAATGCGGTTTTCTCTTCATCCTCTTCTCCCATGAAGATCTGATGGAATCCTGAGTATGCATCAAGAAATGAAAGCAAATCACATCCGGCTGTGGAGTCAACAATCTGGTCAATGCGTGGCAAGGGAAATGGGTCTTTGAGACAAGCTTTATTAACATCAGTGAAGTCAATACAAATCATCCATTTCCCGTTAGCCTTGCGCACGACGACAGGATTGGCCAACCACGTGGGATGGAGCACTCCTCTGACAAGGCCTGCCGCTTCCAACTTCTTGATTCCTTCTGCGATGAATTCTTGGCGCTCCACTGCTTGTTTACTGACTTTCTGCTTGACGGGCCGCGCATGAGGACAGACGGCAAGGTGGTGCTCAATTACTTTCCTGGGAACACCAGGGATATCAGACGGTTGCCACGCAAACACGTCAACATTCGCCCGCAGGAAAGCAATGAGCGCGCTTTCCTATTTGGGGTCAAGAGTGGCGCTGATGGTGAAGGTACCACCAGAGCCGTCCTCCTTGGCGGACACCTTCTTGGTCTCAGGGGGAGCTGTCATTGCCTTCTTACACTTGTCGGTGGAGCTCGATGGTGCGTCCTCGACGGTAGCGTAGCACTCCGAAGAGGTGCGCTTGTCGGAGTGGGCATCAGAGCTCTTGCCGGACTTGGTCTTCTTCTTCCCCCCGGGAGCTTCAGCGGAAAGTGTCTTGCATTCTGCTGCGGCTGCTGCTTCCCGGTAGATCTTGTCGACACAGATAAGAGCATCCTTCTTGTCGCCAGGGACAGAGATGACACTTATCGAGCCTGGCATTTTCAGTATGTTGTACGCATAGTGAGAGGCTGCCATGAACTTGGCGAGTGCCGGACGGCCAAGGATTCCATTGTAAGGTAATGGAAAGTCCGCAACATCAAACGTGACCCTCTCAGTCCTGAAGTTCAGCTCGCTGCCAAATGTTACCGGCAACGTGATCTTTCCCTTCGGCTTGCTTCTTCCCCGGTTGATTCCTTGAAATGTACCGGTCTCTTCGAGCTCGCTGTCAGGGATCTGGAGTTTCTGGAGCACCGCGGAGGAGATCAGGTTCAAGCCGGCCCCGCCGTCAACTAGCATCTTAGTGACCTTGAGGTTGCGGATTGTTGGTGAAACCAACATCGGCAAGCACCCGACCGCAGTTATGCGATCAAGGTGGTCCTCAATATCAAAGATGATAGGCGTGCTGGACCATTTCAGAGGCTTGCGTGACTCGACGGGTGGTTCTGCTGCATTAACTTCCCGCACCCACTGCTTGAGCTGACGGTGCGAGGTATGCAGAGAAGCACCACCGTCAACGCACAGGACCTCTATGGCTTTCTGGAACTCCTGCTCATCATTCTCCTCATCATCCATGTCTTCATCATCGTCGTCATCTTCATCCTTGTCGCGGCCGCGAGGAGGTCTGTCTCCTTGCCGCTGCTTGGCCTTGCCGCGGCGTCCTCCTCGGCCGGTAAGTTTCTTGTCGGATCCCCCAGCACCTTCCTGGGCCTTCTCCTTGTCGCGCCGCTCGTATTCAGCTTTCTGTTGCTCAACAAGCTGCTCGACTTTCTTACAGTCCTGGAGATCATGGCCCTTGGTGCGGTGGATCTTGCAATACTGCTTGTTGGCGCCGTCCTGCTTGTCGGCGACCGCCACCTCCGCGGCAACCTCCTTGCCGGAGTCACCAGCTTTGGCTTCCTTGGCGCCACCACCGTTGCCGGACTGCTCAACAACTAGCACCTCTTTGCCTTTCCTCTTCCTGTTGTTCCGCCGCCAGTTTTTCCTTGCCGGGGCAACATCTTCACTGTCAGATCCTCCCGCTCCTACGTTCTCTCCGGGGAGTCTCCTCCCTTCCTCAACACGTACACACTTGTCGGCCAGTGCATATAACTCACTGACGTCCCTGATCTTGCACATCGCCATCTCCTCCCGCATCCTGCGGTTTCGCATGTTCTGATGGAACGCGCTGATCACCGCGGCAGGGTGGACGTCTGGGATGTTGTGCTGCACACTGCTGAATCTCTGAATGTACTTGCGCAGGGGTTGTCCTTCCTTCTGGGCGAGCAGATGAAGATCACTCTCCTGGCCATGAGGCTTGTGTCCGCCTGTGAAGGCGCCGACAAACTGATGGCACAGATCAGCCCAAGAGGATATGGAGTTGTCCGGCAAGTGCATGAGCCAGGATCTGACGTTGGGCTTGAGCACCAGCGGGAAGTAGTTGGCAAGGATCTTGTCATCCCGTCCCCCGGCAGCCTGCACCGCAATGGTGTAGATGCTGAGGAACTCCGACGGATGCGTCTTGCCGTCGTACTTCTCCGGTACGTCTGGCTTGAAGTTCTTCGTGCTGGGCCACTGGACTTGCCGCAGCTCACGAGTGAACGCAGGGCAACCTACCGCGTACGGCAGTTCGCCTAGTTCCCCTGGCGCATGCATGTCAACAGAGGGCCCAGCACGCTTGTCGGATTGACGTCGCGCTTCTCTTCGGTGCTCGATGCGAGTCCGAGCGTCTTCTTGTTGTCGATCATGAAGAACTTGGCGCTGATCGCGACGAGCCTGTGGATCCGACGATGCGGTGGAGTCGCTGTCGAGGTGGATCCGGCGAGTCGGCGATCTTGGCCTTTGGGGTGGTGATTGCATGGTAGTTGCACCTCCACCCGTTTCGTCGCCATCGGCTCGCGCCCGGCAACCCTGCCGCGGCGGCGACGCGCTCGGCCGCCGTGGAGTGTCGCCGTTGGCGTAGCCGATGAGACTCTGAATGGTGGCCCTCCATTCGTCGATCTTGTCCGACGTCGGAGGGTAATCTAGGAGCAGTTGAGCTCGCGCCAAAGCTTCTGTTGGAGTGGTGGGTGGCAGTGGCGGACGGCGCGAGGAGCGGGACGTGCTCGGACTTCTAACTATGTTAGAAGGAGCAATATCCCGTCCAGGCGACCGTGCCCCGCTCGTGCCAGCATGCTGGCGTGCATGCTGGTCTTGAGCGCCCTGAGATCCACCAGCTTGGTCTTGGCCTATCATGCGTATGGCACTGCAAGTGCCATGACGCTGTTGGTCTTGCGCCTCCTGAGAGTGGCGCGGAACATGTACAGTCACTGAGGTTTGTGCAGCCTTGTCCTTGGACCTGGCAGCATCATAAGCTTCCTCGTCGACGTCCATTCTTCCGCCGGCGTCCATTCCACCACCCGTTTGCTCCAACGGTGGCGGAAGTGATGTGGACGGAGCGGCTGCCGCCGACGTCTTCTTCTTCGGTGGCATGTTGATGAAGGGAATGAAGATCTAGCTCGCGTGAACGCCGGATCAGGTTCACACAATCTCGACGCCCCCTACCTGGCGTGCCAAAGATGTCGGGGAAACTGATCCACGAACACCTATGGGGCCGGCGGACCGGGCCCCTTTCGGTTCGGCGGGGGGCGGAGATCACACGAAGAGCAGATCGAGGCGAAGCACACGAGCAGTTTACCCAGCTTCGGAGCTCTCCGGAGAGATAACACTCCTACTGCTGCTTGTTTGATTATCTTGTGTTCTTGCTCCAGAGAGAGAGCGTAGTGTTTTTCTGGGTTCCGAACTAGTCGAACCTCGCGAACCTCTGAACCACCTCTACGTTGCGCATGGGCCTCCTTTTATACGCTAAAGGGGTCACCGACAGGTGGCAACGTAGAGAAGGGTACAAATGTAAAAAGTGAGGTGGTTGGTACAGTTACTTGTACAGTGCACCCTACCTAACCCTGACGGCAGGGGACAAGGGCATTAAATGCCCGTCTGAGTCGCCCAAACAGTGCAGAAAAGGACTGTTAGGGGTGCCACCATTCGCCACGACTGCGATCTTGTCAGCTTCGCATGCCACTGCGCACCGCTGGCTGCACAGCCTCCCGCCACGCGCGCCTAGAGAGGCCCCCAGAGCGACACGTTGGTGGATGCGCTGGAGTGTGGGCACAGAGTAGCCGCCTGCCGCGGCAAGCGCCTTGCCGCTGCTGTTATCTTGTCGGGTCCGGAAGCTTGTCGCTCACCGGGCCTCGAGGTACTTTGGTTGGTCTTCCCGGCAAGCTCCTCTTGCCGGGGCCTTGTTGCCTTGCCGGAGCGCGTGGCGCGTCGCGGCAAGTTCCTTGGAGTGCCTTGGTTGGCCTTCCCGACAAGCTCCTCTTGCCAGGGCCTTGTCTCCTGAGCTTAAATACTTTGTTCTTGAATGGCTCCAAGGGAACCACGGAGGATCTTGACATTCGCCCGGCAAGCCTTGCCGCGGGGTGCTGCAACTGCCCGTGCACAAGTTCGGGGTACTAGGGTACCCCTATTCTAGTACACCAACACTTTATGTGAAATATAACACAAGATAAATCCAATGAAGTGATTGATGGGTTGCAAAGGATCTCATGAACGAATTGAAAATGATGGGTTTTAAAATATGTTATTCCGACAACTTGTGAATCGTGAAACACGAAGGGAAATTGTCATGAGTGACGTAATATGACCTCAAAAGATAAGACAGAAAGAATTGCACTCCAGAATGCAAGATGAAGAATGCTTGAACTCCTCAGATAAAAACATGTGTTGAGCACCATGTTTACTTTTGAGTAAAGCTTGGCGGATCATAACTTCGAGAGAACTCTTGAAGAGCAATTGAAGAAAGAAAGAAATCCTTGACGAACCACCCCGTTGAGCCTCCGTGAGAACTCCGGTAATAAAAGAATGATAAAACAAAAGGAAAGTTGAAAAGAACTCCGGTAGAAGCCTTGCAATGATTAGAGGAAGTTTTGAAATGATATAACCGAGAAAACTTGAAACTTAGGAAAGTAAGAAGAACAACTAAAATCAAGAATTTTGATGATCCTCCAGAATAAGGAATTAATCACTTGGATGAAAGAAGAATAAGAATTACATTATGCTTACCCTTCATCAATTAAATTGATGACAAGCAACGTATTTGTCATACTACTCATTCTCATTGGAAATGATAAAGGAGAGATATAGCGTAATACTTGAGAAGGTCTTGATGCATCCACCGGTAGGGTTTGGAAAAATACGAATGCGTTGATATGATAACCAAGGACGAGAACTCTTGAACGAACCACTGTAAGAATTGAAAATGAACGAAGAAAAGAGAACGAATCACCGGGAGGAATTAGAGAACGAATGGTGATGCTTGAGGGAATTTAGATACATGAGAACGAAGAGATCACGAGCTGATTAGAGAATACTTGAACGATGCACCAGTAAGATTGGGGAAAAAGAGATGAATGCTGAGAATGAATAATTCTGAGATGAAGGGCTCCGGAGAATCAAGCTGAAAAGACTCCTGAATTGCTCCGGATGGGTGAAAAGAATTCTCACAATTGAAAACAATTATGAGAGGATGGCATAATGCTAGAGCCATGAATCTTCGAGAGAACAGACCAAGATTTAGAGGAAACACTTCTTTGGTCTTCAAAATCTAAGAATGATGACGAGATATGGCACCATAACTATTAGGCACTCCGGAATGAAGAATAGAAAGGTTAAGCCAACGATGAAAAGAATTTGAAAGATCTTGAAGAAAGATATATGACTGATGACAAGCCATTCTTATGTCAAACTTGGAAAAGAATTTAAAACTAACTCCGGAAAAATTAGAAGAGTTAGGTAAGATCCTGGGAAAAGACCTGTGGGTTAAAGCCCACTCAAAAGATACACCGTTGAATGATTTGAAAGAGCGATTGCGCTGGTTGACTTAAATGACTTGAATGAGATAACAATCTCGAGATAGGTTTGAACAGATCTTGAATGAAAAGACGAGCCTGCTGAGATATCTTCAGCACTCCAGAAAAAATGAATAGCGGGAAGGTGGATAGTTGAGAGGTGCACCGACATGAGAAATCATTGGGCAAATGAAAGGACTATGCTCAACACCAAAGCTTGAATTGAATCCACCGGAGAAGAAAGAGAATGAACATTGATGAACTTGAGGCTCCGTTAGGATCTTCCTGAGAATCATCGGATAAGAACATTGGCGGAAAAGAATGGAGAGACTTCCCATCAATAAAAAAGATACTTGATTAAGAGGTCTGAGTCCTTGAAGAAAAAGGGTGGGTGGGCGGGAAAACAAAGGCAACTAGGGTACAGATGAAGAGAACAACGTTGGGAAAACCGAGAGGAGATCTTGCGGATGTTGAAATGATCGGATCCACTTGAACAGAAACACCGGTTGAAAAGGATTGACATGAAAATCTCGATTATCATGAAGGATTAGTATTCACATAGAATTATGAGAACACCGCTTAGGAAAGGTATGGAATCCACATTTAACTTCAAAGCAACTCGAATACCACAAACCAAAACAAAACAAATGATTAGCTTAGGAAATAAGCTGGAAACAAATATATGATAGACCCCATATCGTATCATGTGTCTATTGGAAGGATATCCTACGTGATACTTGAATTCCCACTTACAAACTCCCGAAACTTTATGGTTATGCAATCAGGTGTTGGGGATACAGGGAGGCAATATATCTCACCCAAACTAACAATCCCTACATCCAGATGTATCCATCCTTCAACACATAACCAAGAAACCTTCGGAAATCATGTACCTCAACCTTCGAAAAGCACCCCTTATACGAGTTATGGCAATAATCCCGAACTCCCGCCCTAGTATTGGGTGGCGTCGAGGTTATCTCACCAACAACTGCATAAAAGAGATTTTCAATGTCGGTGAACTCAGGTATTCCAGAACTGCAACGATAAAATTGTGACGACAACACCTCGGAGCTCAACTCCCCGGAACACTGCCACAACCCCTAAATGTCAGGAGGCACCAAGAACAATGTTCTTGTCACAAGAATATCGAAACGATTCTAAGATACCCGCGTGATCCTAAATTTTTTTCGTGAAATTTGAGGAGAGGAGAGTCAAAAATCCTATGTCAGGAGGCCTCACCAGAGTGACGAAGGGACTGGGGAGTAAAAAGAATCCTACTCTCCGAAATATATAATCCTAAGACTCAAAACATTTTGTTCTAGAATCAACAACGTAAGCCATTCGATCAAGTAGGGGGCTCCTAAGTCGGGGATGGCTCTGATTACCAACTTGTCACACCCACGTTGCGGCTATATCTCCCACGTGTCTGGGCACGACTTAGAGGCATAGCCGCATGGTAGTTTAGTCGCAAGTGGGGTAATCTTCACACAATCCCATGTACTGAATAAGAAATGGATAAAGAGTTGGCTTACAATCGCCACTTCACACAAATAACAAGTTAAACATACATCATCCAGAATACAATCAAGGTCCGACTACGGAACCAAAATAAAAGAAGACAACCCCAAATGCTAGATCCCCGATCGTCCCAACTAGGCTCCACTACTGATCAACAGGAAATGGAACAAAACAACGATCAAGATCTTCATCGAGTTACCACTTGAGCTGGGTTGCGTCACCTGCACTGGTATGATCGGCACCTACAACTGTTTGGAAGTATCTGTGAGTCACGAGGAATCAGCAATCTCTCACCCGCGAGATCAAGACTATTTTAGCTTATGGGTAGGATGGGGTAATGAGTTGGAGCTGCAGCAAGCACTAAGCAAATATGGTGGCTAACATACGCAAATGAGAGCGAGAAGAGAAGCAAAGCAATGGTCGAGAAGCTAGAAGTGATCCTGAAAGCTACTTACGTTCAAGCATAACACAAGACCATGTTCTCTTCCCGGACTCCGCCGAAAAGAGACCATCCCGGCTACACACCCGGTTGATTCATTTTAATTAAGCTAAGTGTCAAGTTATATACAACCGGATATTAACAAATTCCCATCTTCCACATAACCGTGGGCACGACTTTTGAAAGTTTATACCCTGCAGGGGTGTTCCTACTTAGCCCATCACAAGCTCTCACGGTCAAGAAGGATATTCCTTCTCTCGGGAAGACCCGATCAGTCTCGGAACCCCGGTTACAAGACATTTCGACAATGGTAAAACAAGACCAGCAAAGCCGCCCGATGTGTCGATAATCCCGATAGGAGCTGCACATATGTCGTTCTCAAGGCAACACGGGATGAGACATCCTACGAGTAAAACCTGCCCTCAAGTTTCCCTGAGGTGGCCCCTCAGTCTATTCAGTTCGGACCAACACTTAGAGAAGCACTGGCCCGGGGGGGTTAAATAAAGATGACCCTCGAGCTCGCGAAAACCCAAGGAAAGGTTATATGATGTTAGGAAAATGTAAAACCAAGGTTGGGCCTTACTAGAGGAGTTTTATTCAAAGCAAACTGTCAAGGGGTTCCCATAACACCCAACCGTGTAAGGAACGCAAAATCGAGGAACATAACACCGGTATGACGGAAACTAGGGCGGCAAGAGTGGAAAAAAATACCAGGCAAAAGGCCGAGCCTTCCACCCTTTAGCAAGTATATAGATGCATTAACTAAATAAGAGATATTGTGATATCCCAAAATAACCATGTTCCAACATGGAACAAACTTCAGCTTCACTTGCAACTAACAGCGCTATAAGAGGGGCTGAGCAAAGCCGTAACTTAGCCAAACATAGTTTTGCTAGGAAAGGTTGGGTTATAGGCTTGACATGGCAATATGGGAGGCATGATATAACAAGTGGTAGGTAGCGTGACATAGCTATAGAGCGAACAACTAGCAAGCAAAGATAGAAGTGATTTCGAGGGTATGGTCATCTTGCCTGAGATCCCGCAAGGAAGAAGAATGAGTCCATGAAGAAGACAAACGGACGTAGTCGAACGGATCCTCACAACTCCGGAACGAAACCGAAGCTAACGAGAGAAGCAACCCGGAAAGAAGAAAGCAACATAGTAAACAACAATCACATAAACATGGCATGATGCAAAACCAATTATGATGCATGTCCTGTTTAATGAGGCATGGCATGGCAAAGTGCACAAACAATACTACAAATTAAGTGGAGCTCAATATGCAACGAGTTGCATATTGACGAAACACCACATGACTTATTTAGTTCTCTCTCGTTTAGGTACCCATCAATATTAAATGTTCTTAAACATAGCAAGGGGTGAAGCATGAGTAAAATACAAAGTTAGGCATTTTAAATGAGGCCAAAAACATCAAACAACAATTCTGGTAAAACCTCATGTGCATTAGCAATTTAATGCAACAACAACTTTGAACATTATAAATGTTATTATCATGATGCGGATGACATGTGCAAATTTTATGCAATTTTTGTTAAAAGTTGACATGAACATGATGTGAAGCATGACACGTCTCCAACGTATCTATAATTTTTTATTCCTCCATGCTATATTATCTACTGTTTTGGAAATTATTGTGCTATCCACTTTTATATTATTTTTGGGACTAACCTATTAAACGAGGCCCAGCCCAGAATTGCTGTTTTTTTGCCTGTTTTAGGGTTTTGAAGAAAAGGTATATCAAACGGAGTCCAAACGGAATGAAACCTTCAGGAACGTGATTTTCCCAATGAACAAGACCCGGGAGACTTGGACCCTATGTCAAGAAAGAAAAGAGGAGGCCATGAGGTAGGGGGCGCGCCTGCCTACCCTAGGCGCACCCTCCACCCTCGTGGGCCCCCTGTTGCTCCACCGACGTACTCCTTCCACCTATATATACCTACATACCCCCAAACGATCATATACGAAGCCAAAACCCTAATTCCACCGCCATAACTTTCTGTATCCACGAGATCCCATCTTGGGGCCTGTTCCAGAGCTCCGCCGGAGGGGGCATCGATCATGGAGGGCTTCTACCTCAACACCATAGACTCTCCGATGAAGTGTGAGTAGTTTACCTCAGACCTACGGGTCCATAGTTAGTAGCTAGATGGCTTCTTCTCTCTTTTTGGATCTCAATACAACGTTCCCCCCTCTCTTTTGGAGAACTATTCGATGTAATCTTCTTTTTGCGGTGTGTTTGTTGAGACCAATGAATTGTGGGTTTATGATCAAGTCTATCTATGAACAATATTTGAATCTTCTCTGAATTCTTTTATGTATGATTGGTTATCTTTGCAAGTCTCTTCGAATTATCAATTTGGTTTGGCCTACTAGATTGATCTTTCTTGCAATGGGAGCTTTGGGTTCAATCTTGCGGTGTCCTTTCCAGTGACAGTAGGGGCAGCAAGGCACGTATTGTTGCCATCGAGGATAACAAGATGGGGTTTTCTTCATATTGCATGAGTCTATCCCTCTACATCATGTCATCTTGCTTAAGGCATTACTCTGTTTTTTACTTAATACTCTAGATGCATGCTGGATAGCGGTCGATGAGTGGAGTAATAGTAGTAGATGCAGGCAGGAGTCGGTTTACTTGTCTCAGACGTGATGCCTATATACATGATCATACCTAGATATTCTCATAACTATGCTCAATTCTGTCAATTGCGCAACAGTAATTTGTTAACCCACTGTAGAATACTTATGCTTGAGAGAAGCCACTAGTGAAACCTATGGCCCCCGTGTCTGTCTTTATCATATTGATCTCCTACTACTTAGTTATTTCCTTTGCTATTTACTTTGCCTTTATTTTACTTTGCATCTTTTATCATCAAAATACCAAAAATATTATCTTATCATATCTATTAGATCTCACTCTCGTAAGTGGCCTTATAGGGATTGACAACTCCTATTTTCGTTGGTTGCGAGGATTTATTTGTTTTGTGCACGTACGAGGGACTGGCGCGTAGCCTCCTACTGGATTGATACCTTGGTTCACAAAAACTGAGGGAAATACTTACGCTACTTTGCTGCATCATCCCTTCCTCTTCGGGGAAAACCAATGCAGTGCTCAAGAGGTAGCAAGAAGGATTTCTGGCGCCGTTGCCGGGGAGATCTACGCAAAAGTCAACATACCAAGTACCTATCACATACCCGTATCTCCCGCATTACATTATTTGCCATTTGCCTCTCGTTTTCCTCTCCCCCCACTTCACCCTTGCCGTTTTATTCGCCCTCTCTCTCTATCCTCCCTCTCTTTCTGCTTGCCTTTCTTCCGCCAAGTCTGAATCAAAAAGGGTTGGGGGTTCTCTCCAGAGTTTTAGTACTTTGGACAACCGTTCTATTCTCGCTAAGCTTATAAATAAGGATACTATGAAAAAACCTACCGGAGTTATCAATGAGAGTCTTAATAATTTTGATGAAGATGATTCTGGAATTTTTCGTTATTTACTTGATGAATCTTTGAAAGATGCTTGGTATAGACTATTAAGGATCAGGGCCAGTTATGTTCCTCAATATCAAATTGAAGTTTACTTAAAAAGCTTTTATATTGCCCTTCCTTCTTCTCTTAAGCATGTCTTAGATTCTATATTTGAGGAAGGTTTTCTTGAAGGGGATGTCGTAGACACTTATGAAAAAATGAAAACTATATTTGGGCACCCCATGAATGAGAAAGTTGAATCTACATCTCTTTTGCTCTCTTACCAAAACGAATCTATTAAAGAGATAAAGGCTAGCCTAGATACAAATTTCCGTAACATACTTAATCTTTCTTCTACCATTAATAGCCATGTGATTTATCAAAATAGAAGGATTAATTCTATAGCTAGCAAGTTTGCTCTTTTCTTCCCTAATACCAAAGATGGCAATACCTAGATCTATTCTTACTTGTTATGCCTAGCTAGGGGCGTTAAACGATAGCGCTTGTTGGGAGGCAACCCAATTTTATTTTTATTTCTTGCTTTTTTCTCCTGCTTAGTAATAAAAAATTTATCTATCCTCTGTTTTGGTTGTGTGTTTTGTGTTTAATTAGTGTTTGTGCCAAGTAGAACCATTGGGAAGACTTGGGGAAAGTCTTGTTGAACTTGCTGTAAAAAACAGAAACTTTAGCGCTCACAAGAACTACTGCCATTTTTATTTGGAAAGCGATATTTAGTTAATTCTTTTTGAAGATAATTAATAGATAAATTACTCGCGTCCAGCAATTTATTTTAGAATTTTTGGGGTTCCATATCTTGCGCTAGTTACAGATTACTACAGACTGTTCTGTTTTTGACAAATTCTGTTTTTCGTGTGTTGTTTGCTTATTTTGATGAATCTATGGCTAGTAAAATAGTTTATAAACCATAGAGAAGTTGGAGTACAGTAGGTATAACACCAATATAAATAAAGAATGAGTTATTACAGTACCTTCAAGTGGTCTTTTATTTTCTTTCGCTAACGGAGCTCACGAGATTTTCAACTTTAAGTTTTGTGTTGTGAAGTTTTCATATTTTGGGTAAAGATTTGATGGATTATGGAACAAGGACTGGCAAGAGCCTAAGCTTGGGGATGCCCATGGCACCCCCAAGATAATCTAAGGACACCTAAAAGCCAAAGCTTGGGGATGCCCCGGAAGGCATCCCCTCTTTCGTCTACTTATGTCGGTAACTTTACTTGGAGCTATATTTTTATTCGCCACATGATATGTGTTTTGCTTGGAGCGTCTTGTATTATTTGAGTCTTTTATTTTTAGTTTACCACAATCATCCTTGCTGTACACACCTTTTGAGAGAGCCATACATGATTTATAATTTGTTGGAATACTCTATGTGCTTCGCTTATATCTTTTGAGTTATATAATTTTGCTCTAGTACTTCACTTATATCTTTTAGAGCACGGTGGTGGATTTGTTTTATAGAAACTATTTATCTCTCATGCTTCACTTAGATTATTTTGAGATTCTTAATAGCATGGTAATTTTCTTTAAATCATAATATGCTAGGTATTCAAGAATAAATAAAATCTCTTATGAGTGTGTTGAATACTATGATAAGTTTGATACTTGATAATTGTTTTGAGATATGAAGATGGTGATATTGAAGTCATGCTAGTTGAGTAGTTGTGAATTTGAGAAATACTTGTGTTGAAGCTTGTGATTCCCGTAGCATGCACGTATGGTGAACCGTTATGTGATGAAGTTGGAGCATGATTTATTTTTTGATTGCCTTCCTTATGAGTGGCGGTCGGGGACGAGCGATGGTCTTTTCCTACCAATCTATCCCCCTAGGAGTATGCACGTAATACTTTGCTTTGATAACTTGTAGATTTTTGCAATAAGTATATGAGTTCTTTATGACTAATGTTGAGTCCATGGATTATACGCACCCTCACCCTTCCACCTTTGCTAGCCTCTCTAATACCCCGCACCTTTCGCCGGTATCATACACCCACCATATACCTTCCTCAAAACAGCCACCATACCTACCTATTATGGCATTTCCATAGCCATTCCGAGATATACTGCCATGCAACATTCCACTGTTCCATTTATTATGACACACTCCATCATTGTCATATTGCTTAGCATGATCATGTAGTCGACATCGTATTTGTGGCAAAGCCACCATTCATAATTCTTTCATACATGTCACTCATGAGTCATTGCATATCCCAGTACACCGCCGAAGGCATTCATATAGAGTCATATTTTGTTCTAAGTATCGAGTTGTAATTGTTGAGTTGTAAGAAAAATAAAAGTGTGATGATCATCATTATTAGAGCATTGTCACAGTGAGGAAAGGATGATGGATACTATGATTCCCCCACAAGTTGGGATGAGACTCCGGATGAAAAATAAAAAAAAGAGAAAAAAGAGGCCATAAAAAATTAGAAAAGGCCCAAATAAAAAATGAGAGAAACAAAGAGAAAGGACAATGTTACTATTCTTTTACCACACTTGTGCTTCAAAGTAGCACCATGATCTTCATAGTAGAGAGTCTCTCATGTTATCACTTTCATATACTAGTGGGAATTTTTCATTGTAGAACTTGGCTTGTATATTCCAATGATGGGCTTCCTCAAAATGCCCTAGGTCTTCATGAGCAAGCAAGTTGGATGCACACCCACTTAGTTTCTTTCTGATCTTTCATATACTTATAGCTCTAGTGCATCCGTTGCATGGCAATCCCTACTCACTCACATTGATATCTATTGATGGGCATCTCCATAGCCCATTGATACGCCTAGTTGATGTGAGACTATCTTCTCCCTTTTTGTCTTCTCCACAACCACCACTCTATTCCACCTATAGTGCTATATCCATGGCTCACGCTCATGTATTACGTGAAGATTGAAAAAGTTTTGAGAATGTCAAAAGTATGAAACAATTGCTTGGCTTGTCATTGAGGTTGTGCATGATTTAAATATTTTGTGTGGTGAAGATAGAGCATAGCTAGACTATATGATTTTGTAGGGATAACTTTCTTTAGCCATGTTATTTTGAGAAGACATAATTTCTTTGTTAGTATGCTTGAAGTATTATTATTTTTATGTAAATATGAAGTTTTGTCTTGAATCCTTCGGATCTGAATATTCATACCACAATTAAGAAGAATTACATTAAAATTATGCCAAGTAGCACTCCGCATCAAAAATTCTGTTTTTATCATTTACCTACTCGAGGACGAGCAGGAATTAAGCTTGGGGATGCTTGATACGTCTCCAACGTATCTATAATTTTTGATTGCTCCATGCTATATTATCTACTGTTTTGTACATTATTGGGCTTTATTATCCACTTTTATATTATTATTGGGACTAACCTATTAACCGGAGGCCCAGCACAGAATTGCTATTTTTTGCCTGTTTTAGGGTTTCGAAGAAAAGGAATATCAAATAGAGTCCAAATGGAATGAAACCTTTGGGAACGTCATTTTCTCAACGAACAAGACCTGGGAGGCTTGGACCCTACGCAAAGAAAGAAAAGAGGAGGCCACGAGGTAGGGGGGCGCGCCTGCCTACCCTAGGCGCGCCCTCCACCCTCGTGGGCCCCCTGTTGCTCCACCGACGTACTCCTTCCTCCTATATATACCTACGTACCCCCAAACGATCAGATACAGAGCCAAAACCCTAATTCCACCGCCGTAACTTTCTGTATCCACGAGATCCCATCTTGAGGCCTGTTCCGGAGCTCCGCCGGAGGGGGCATTGATCACGGAGGGCTTCTACATCAACACCATAGCCTCTCCGATGAAGTGTCAGTAGTTTACCTCAAACCTACGGGTCCATAGTTAGTAGCTAGATGGCTTCTTCTCTCTTTTTGGATCTCAATACAACGTTCTACCCCTCTCTTGTGGAGACCTATTCGATGTAATCTTCTTTTTGCGGTGTGTTTGTTGAGATCGATGAATTGTGGGTTTATGATCAAGTCTATCTATGATCAATATTTGAATCTTCTCTGAATTCTTTTATGTATGATTAGTTATCTTTGCAAGTCTCTTTGAATTATCAGTTTGGTTTGGCCTACTAGAATGATCTTTCTTGCAATGGGAGAAGTGCTTAGCTTTGGGTTCAATCTTGCGGTGTCCTTTCCCAGTGATAGTAGGGGCAGCAAGGCACGTATTGTATTGTTGCCATCGAGGATAAGAAGATGGGGTTTTCTTCATATTGCATGAGTCTATCCCTATACATCATGTCATCTTGCTTAAGGCGTTACTCTGTTTTTAACTTAATATTCGAGATGCATGCTGGATAGCGGTCGGTGAGATGAGTAATAGTAGTAGATGCAGGCAGGAGTCGGTCTACTTGTCTCGGACGTGATGCCTATATACATGATCATACCTAGATATTCTCATAACTATGCTCAATTCTGTCAATTGCTCAACAGTAATTTGTTCACCCACCGTAGAATACTGATGCTCTCGAGAGAAGCCACTAGTGAAACCTATGGCCCCCGGGTCTATCTTTATCATATTGATCTCCTACTACTTAGTTATTTCCTTTGCTTTTTACTTTGCTTTTATTTTACTTTGCATCTTTTATCATAAAAATACCAAAAATATTATCTTATCATATCTATCAGATATCACTCTCGTAAGTGGCCTTATAGGGATTGACAACCCCTATTTGCGTTGGTTGCGAGGATTTATTTGTTTTGTGCAGGTATGAGGGACTGGCGCGTAGCCTCCTACTGGATTGATACCTTGGTTCTCAAAACCTGAGGGAAATACTTACGCTACTTTGCTGCATCATCCCTTCCTCTTCGGGGAAAACCAACATAGTGCTCAAGAGGTAGCAAAGCATTTGGTCGCCATGACGGAATGAAAGGGGTGCCATGGCGGCGATAACAAAAATGATGCCAAGGCAACATTCCGGGTACCGGTAACTCGTTGGATTATAGGTGCAAAGAGCAAGTTTGCAGAGCGAGTCACGCAAGGATGGTGGGGCGATCCCGGATTCCGGATGTCCCACGGGTTCGCTGCAAGGCTAACAGGGACGTGCATGAAACAAACGGGCACGGTGCAAACACGAGCATCTCATACAACACACACGCATTCGTCCACGGGTCATCGTCTCGGCGGTTATACCTTCCAAAGGTGCATTTATTGAGCGGTCCGAGTTTGGTAAAGGAAGTAGGTGTTCTCGGGACGGTCGTAGAAAGTATTCGTTCTCGCGACGGTAGTGGTACACGGTCGTCATGGAAGTAGTTGTACACATTGTCTTGTCGAATCCATGGCAACGGTAGTTGTTCACTCAATGGCCTTCAGCGACGGTCGTCGTACACGGTTCGTAGAAGTTTGGGTCTTCCATAGAGGTACTCGACGCATCCCGGATGAGTACTCGTACACGCACGTGGATGAACTTGACGGATTCCATGAGTAGTCATACTCGGCGAACCTGTGTAGTTGTACATATCTTCATGCTGTAGTCGAACTTGATGAAAACCCACGGTGACGGTAGACGTACACGACCAGCTTGATGGAACTTGGTGAAACCAAAACGTGGCAGCACAAGACTGTCTTGGCGGTCAACGACGGGAGGTGGGCAGCGAAGCAGTAGCAACGTGCGGGCACTGGCAGCGGCATCCGCTAGCAGAGGTACAATGCTGGTCATGGGCACCGGCGGCGACCGGACGCGGTGGAAGGAGGGCGAGGTGCTTGGGGGCATGGAGGCGGCGTGGCTTCGGTGGTTGAGGCCAAATAGAGGGAGAAGGCGCCGGACCACGGAGCGGTGGAATGGGGTGCCGGGGAGGCCCTAGGCGGTCGAGGTCGCCGGCGGGCTGGGTCGCCGGAGCGGTGTGGCGTTGTTCCTATTCGTCTTGGTCGCTGGTCGTCGGCGTGTGGAGGAGCAAGGGTGAGGCTGTCGGGGACAGGGCAAGGGCGCGAGGAAGAGGAGCTTGGTGCGGCTCGCGCTAGAGGTGGCCTTCCTTGAGGAGCTCGGCGGCGGCGGTCGCAGGCCGGCACGGTGGAGGCATGGGGGTGAGGAGGTGGCGTAGCAGGCTTGCGGCGAGGAAGGAGGCACAGGAATGCGGGCATGAGCTCAGGGCAGTGGCACCATGGAAGGGCACGAGGTCGCGACGAACGCGGGGATGCAGGGAGGAGGTGAGATGGTGCAGCGGCGGCCTAGTTCTGCGGTGGCTAGCGGGGGCTTGCGAGACAGCGATGAGGATCGAGTAGGGGGGTCGGGGAGATGGCCACGCCTGCATGCGTGTGTCTCTGGCGGCGTAGGAGGAGAACGAAGGGAGAGACAGGGATCGGGCAAAGGGTGCGGGTTAGGAGGGAGTGGGCCTTGGCTACAGATGGCCTAGGTGGGCCGGTGTGGGAGGTTGCGGTAGTTGGGAGGCCCAGCTGGCTCATGGGCTTCCTTTGTCTCTATCCTACTATTTTTCAGAACAGAAAATAAAGAGAAAGAAAAGGGAAGAAAAGAAAAGGTTAGTGAAAGAGTTTGGGCACGGGGATAATTTTCACGGACTCACGAAAATGTGAACGGCCCAAGAAAATTGGAGTGGGCAAGGTTGCAAGGTTTCAATTCAAAAGCATTTGAATTTAATTCAAATGGTTTGAACAAGGGGTAGGATTTTAAAGTGCCCAAAAATGTTCGGATTTTTGGAGGAACCTCGGTAAATGGGAAGAGAATTTTGGGCAAGGTTTTGAAGTCAAGCTTGAACTAGAAAAGACATGGGGAATATTTGCAAGTGTGTTTATGGGTGATTCCGAAAAATGGAATATTTTATGATAGCTCCATAAATATCGAGAGGGTATGTTTTAAAGAGAAACCACCATGTGAGTTCCCTCAATTTAAATGGATCAGAACTCCATGAAATTTATTTAAGTGAGTTTTAGTTAGCTTTCAGAAAATGATGGCATGATGACATGATGCAATGCACATGATGCAAAGATGAATGCAACAAACCAAACAAATCACACGGCGAATCTCAGAAAACAAGGAAGGCATCTGGAGCACCGGTCTTGGGGCATCACAACACTCCACCACTGCGAGAGGATCTCGTGCCGAGATCTAGGATCGCACCGGAGAGAAACAAAAGAGGAAGAGAAGAGGTAAAACTAAGTTGCTTCTTTGACAAACGAGGGATACCAAAGAACCTTAAATGGTTAAACCATTTTGAGAAAAGAATACAACGGAGATGATCGAAGTTTAAAACACTTCGTTAGGAAAAATAAGGAACAAGGAAGAACAAATTCAGATAGCACTCTGGTTAAATGGACAAGCACAAAAAGAACATGATCCTCACCATTCGAGATGACGAGAGAAAAGAGCAACATCACAATGCCTCCGGAAGAAAGAATAGAAGGTCGATTGTCGGAACAATAGAACCGAGAAGAAAATGACAACTTCTGCCACAATTGAGCTTGGAAGGCACCTTCCAAGAAGGTTATAAAGGAGTTGGTGGTGAACCAACAAAGAACGAATAAGCTTGTAGTGGGCTTATGGAAAAAACTTTCTCAAAATTGAGGCGAAATTCTGCCACTACGGAAACAATAGATTGGATTTATATCAACCAGGAGGCGAGAAACTTATTTCACCGGGAGGATAAATGAAGAACTTGGGTCATGTATAAGCACCATCAATAGTAACAATGATGAGGGAAAGATTTATGTGAATTATAACCCAAGATAAATCCAATGAAGAGATTGATGGGTTGCAAAGGATCTCATGAACAAATTTAAAATGATGGGTTTTAAAATATCTTATTCCGGACAACTTGTGAATCATGAAACACGAAGGGAAATTGTCAAGAGTGACATAACACCACCTCAAAAAATAAGACAGAAAGAATTGCACTTCGTAATGCAAGATGAAGAATGCTTGAACTCCTCAGATAAAAACATGTGTTGAGCACCATGTTTACTTTTGAGTAAAGCTTGGCGAAGAGCAATTGAAGAATTAAAGAAATCCTTGACGAAGCACCCTGTTGAGCCTCCATGAGAACTCCGGTAATAAAAGAATGATCGAATGAAAGGAAAGTTCAAAAGAACTCCGGTAGAAGCCTTCAATGATTAGATGAATCTTTGAAATGATATAACCGAGAAAACTTGAAACTCAGGAAAGAAAGAAGAACAACTAAAATCAAGAATTTTGATGATCCTCCGGAATAAGGAATTAATCACTTGGATGAAACAAGAATAAGAATTACATTATGCGTACCCTTCATCAATTAAATTGATGACTAGCAATGGATTTGGCATACTACTCATTCTCATTGAAAATGATAAAGGAGAGATATAGCATAATACTTGAGAAGGTCTTGATGGATCCACTAGTAGGGTTTGGAAAGATATGAATGCGTTGATATGATAACCAAGGACGAGAACTGTTGAATGAACCATCGTAAGAATTGAAAATGAACGAAGAAAAGAGAATGAATCACCGGGAGGAATTAGAGAACGAATGACGATGCTTGAGGAAATTTAGATACATGAGAACGAAGAGATCACGAGTTGATTAGAGAATACTTGAACGATGCACCGGTAAGATTGGGGAAAGAGATATGAATATTGAGAATAAATAATTCCGAGATGAATGGCTCTGGAGAATCAAGCTTAAAAGAATCCAGAATTTCTCCGGATGGGTGAAAAAAATTCTCACAATCGAAAACAATTATGAGAGGATGGCATAACGCTAGAGGCATGAATCTTCGAGAGAACAGACCAAGATTTAGAGGAAACACTTCTTTGTTCTTCAAAATCTGAGAATGACGACGAGATACGTCACCATAATTGTTAGGCACTTCGGAATGAAGAATAGAAAGGTTGAGCCAATGATGATTTTTTTTGAAAGATCTTGAAGAAAGACATAAGACTAATGACAATCCATTCTTGTGTCAAACTTGGAAAAGAATTTAAAACTAACTCCGAAAAAATTAGAAGAGTCAGGTAAGATCCTGGGAAAAGACTTGTGGGTTAAGGCCCACTCAAAAGATACACCATTGAACGATTTAAAAGAGTGATTGCGCTGGTTGAATTAAATGACTTGAATGAGATAACATTCTCGAGATAGGTTTGAACGGATCTTGAATGAAAAGACGAGCCTTCTAAGATATCTTCAGCACTCCAGAACAAATGAATAGCGAGGAGGTGGATAGTTGAGAGGTGCACTGGCATGAGAAAGCATTGGGCAAATGAAAGGACTATGATCAACACCAAAGCTTGAATTGAATCAACCGGATAAGAAAGAGAATGAATAATGATGAACTTGAGGCTCCGTTAGTATCTTCCTGAGAATCACCGGATAAGAACATTGACGGAAAAGAATGGAGAGACTTCCCATCAATAAAAAGGATACTTGATTAAGAAGTCTGGGTCCTTGAAGAAAAAGGGTGGGTGGGTGGGAAAACAAAGGCAACTTGGGGACAGATGAAACGAACAACATTGGGAAAACCGAGAGGAGATCTTGCGGATGTTGAAATGATCGGATCCACATGAAGAGAAACACGCCGGTTTAAAAGGATTGACATGACAATCTCGATTATCATGAAGGATTAGTATTCACATGGAAATATGAGAACATTGCTTAGGAAAGGTATGGAATCTACATTTGACATCAAAGCAACTCGAATACCACAAACCAAAACAAAACAAAGGATTGGCTTGGGAAATAAGCCGGAAACAAACATATGATAGACCCCATATCGTATCATCTGTGTGTTGGAAGGATATCCTATGTGATACTTGAACTCCCATTTATAAACTCCTGAAACCTTCTGGTTATGCAATCAGGTGTTGGGGATGCAGGGGAAGCAATATATCTCACCCAAACTAACAATCCCTACATCCAGTTGTATCCATCCTTCAACACATAACCAAGAATCCTTCGGAAATCATGTACCTCAACCTTCGAAAAGCATCCGTTATAAGAGTTACGGCAATACTCCTGAACTCCCGCCCCAGTACTGGGTGGCGTCGAGGTTATCTCACCAACAACTGCATAAAAGAGATTTTCGATGTCGGCGAACTCAGGTATACCAGAACTGCAACGATAAAATTGTGACGACAACACCTCAGAGCTCAACTCCTCGGGACACTGCCACTAAACCTAAATGTTAGGAGGCACCAAGAACAATGTTCTCGTCACAAGACTATTGGAACGATTCCAAGATACCTGCGTGATCCTAAATTTTTTTCATGAAATTTGAGGAGAGGAGAGTCAAAACTTCAACGTCAGGAGGCCTCACTAGAGCGATGAAGGGACTGGGGAGTAAAAAGAATCCTACTCTCCGATATATACAATCCTAAGACTCAAAACATTTTGTTCTAGACTCAACAACATCAGCGATTCGATCAAGCAGGGGGCTCCTAAGTCGGGGATGGCTCTGATTACCAACTTGTCACACCCACGATGCGTCTATATCTCCCACGTGTCGGGGCACGACTTCGAGGCATTGCCGCATGGTAGTTTAGTCGCAAGTGGGGTAATCTTCACACCATCCCATGTACTAAATAAGAAAGGGATAAAGAGTTGGCTTACAATTGGCACTTCACACAAATAGCAAGTTAAACATACATCATCCAGAATACAATCGAGGTCCGACTACGGAACCAAAATAAAAGAAGACAACACCAAATGCTAGATCCCCGATTGTCCCAACTGGGTTCCACTACTAATCAACAGGAAATGAAACAAAACAACGATCAAGATCTTCATCGAGCTCCCACTTGAGCTGGGTTGCGTCACCTGCACTGGTATCATCGGCACCTACAATTGTTTGGAAGTATCTGTGAGTCACGATGACTCAGCAATCTCACACCCGAGAGATCAAGACTATTTAAGCATATGGGTAGGACGGGGTAATGAACTGGAGCTATAGCAAGCACTAATCAAATATGGTGGCTAACATACGCAAATGAGAGCGAGATGAGAAGCAACGCAACAGTCGAGAAGCTAGAAGTGATCATGAAGTGATCCTGAAAGCTACTTATGTTCAAGCATAACACAAGACCGTGCCTTCCCGGACTCCACTGAAAAGAGACCATCACGGCTACACACGTGGTTGATTCATTTTAATTAAGTTAAGTGTCAAGTTCTCTACAACTGGATATTAACAAATTCCCATCTGCCACATAACCACAGGAACGACTTTCAAAAGTTTATACCCTGCAGGGTGTTCCAACTTAGCCCATCACAAGCTCACACAGTCAACAAAGGATATTCCTTCTCCCGGGAAGACCCGATCAGTCTCGGAATCCCGGTTACAAGACACTTCGACAATGGTAAAACAAGACCAACAAAGCCACCTGATGTGCCGATAATCCTGATAGGAGCTGCACATATCTCGTTCTCAGGGCAACGCCGGATGAGACATCCTACGAGTAAAACCAGCCCTCAAGTATCCCCAGGTGGCCCCACAGTCTACTCAGTTCGGACCAACACTTAGAGAAGCACTGGCCCGGGGGGTTAAATAAAGATGACCCTCGGGCTCGCAAAACCCAAGGGAAGGTTATAGGATGTTAGGGAAATGTTAAACCAAGGTTGGGCCTTGCTGGAGGAGTTTTATTCAAAGCAAACTGTCAAGGGGTTCCCATAACACCCAACCGCATAAGGAACACAAAATCAAGGAACATACACCAGTATGACGGAAACTAGGGCGGCAAGAGTGGAACAAAACACCAAGCAAAAGGCCAAGCCTTCCACCCTTTACCAAGTATATAGATGCATTAATTAAATAAGAGATATTGTGATATCCCAAAATAACCATGTTTCAACATGGAACAAACTTCAGCGTCACCTGCAACCAACAACACTATAAGAGGGGCTGAGCAAAGCGGTAACGTAGCCAAACAACGGTTTGCTAGGAAAGGTTGGGTTAGAGGCTTGACATGGCAATATGGGAGGCATGATATAACAAGTGGTAGGTAGCGCGACATAGCGATAGAGCGAACAACTAGAAAGCAAAGATAGAAGTGATTTCGAGGGTATGGTCATCTTGCCTGAGATCCCGCAAGGAAGAAGAAGAAGTCCATGAAGAAGACAAACGGATGTAGTCGAACGGATCCTCACAACTCCAGAACCAAACCGAATCTAACGAGAGAAGCAACCCGGAAAGAAGCAAGCAACATAGTAAACAACCATCACATTAACATGGCATGATGCACAACCAAGTATGATGCATGTCCGGTTTAATGAGGCATGGCATGGCAAAGTGCACAAACAATACTACAAATTAAGTGGTGCTCAATATGCAATGAGTTGCATATTGATGAAACACCACATGACTTATTTAGTTCTCTCTCGTTTAGGCACCCATCAATATTAAATGTTCTTAAACATGGCAAGGGGTGAAGCATGAGTAAAATACACATTTAGGCATTTTAAATGAGGCCGGAAACATCAAACAACAATTCCGGTAAAACCTCATGTGCATTAGCAATTTAATGCAACAACAACTTTAAACATTATAAATTTTATTATCATGATGCGGATGACATGTGCATATTTTATGCAATTTTTTTTAAAGTTGACATAAACATGATATGAAGCATGTGGTCGCCATGACGGAATCAAAGGGGTGCCATGGCGGCGATAACGAAAATGATGCCAAGGCAACATTCCGGATCTCGGTAACTCGTTGGACTATAGTTGCAAAGAGCAAGTATGTGGAGCGAGTCATGCAAGGATGGTGGGGTGATCCCGGATTCCGGGTGTCCCACGGGTTCGCGGCAAGGCTAACGGGGACGTGCATGAAACAAACGGGCTCGGTGCAAACACGGGCATCTCATACAACACACATGCATTCGTCCACGGGTCATCATCTTGGCGATTATACCTTCCAAAGGTGCGTTTATGGAGCGGTTCGAGTTCGGTAAAGGAAGTAGGTGTTCTCGGGACGGTCATAGGAAGTAGTCGTTCTCACGATGGTAGTGGTACACGGTCGTCATGGAAGTAATTGTACACATTGTCTTGTCGAATCCACGGTGATGGTAGTTGTTCACTCCATGGCCTTCGGTGACGGTCATCGTACATGGTTCTTAGACATTCGAGTCTTCCGTAGAGGTACTCTACACATCCCGGATGAGTACTCGTACACGCACGTAGATGAAATTGATGGATTCTATGAGTAGTCATACTCGGCGAACCCGCATAGTTGTACATATCTTCATGCTGTAGTCAAACTTGATGGAAAACCCACAGCGACAATAGACGTACACTGCCGGATTTATGGAACTTGGTGAAACCAAAACGTGGCAGCACAAGACGGTCTTGGCGGTCAACGACGCGAGGTGGGCGGCGAAGCAGCAGCAACGTGCGGCCACTGGCAGCGGCATCCGCGAGTAGAGGCACAGTGCTGGTCATGGGCACTAGCGGCGACCGGATGCCGTGGAAGGAGGGCAAGGTGCTTGGGGGCGCGGAGGTGGCGACTGAACAGAGGGAGAAGGCGCCGGACCACACAACGGTGGAACGGGAGGCCTAGGAGGCCCTAGGTGGTCGAGGTCGCCGGTGGGCTGAATCGCCTGAGCGGCGTGGCGTGGTTCCTGTTTGTCTTGGTCGCTGCTCGTCGGCGCGTGGAGGAGAAAGGGCGAGGCAGTCGGGGGCGGGGCAAGGGCGTGAGGAAGAGGGGCCTAGCGCGGCTCGCACTAGAGGTGGCCTTCCTGGAGGAGCTCGGTGGCGGCGGTCGCAGGCCGGCGCGACAGAGGCATGTGAGGTGAGGAGGTGGCGTAGCAGGCTCACGGCGAGGAAGGAGGCACAGGCGTGCGGGCATGAGATCGGGGCAGTGGCACCATGGCAGGGCCCGAGGTCGCGACGAACGCGAGGACGCGGGGAGGAGGCGAGATGGCGCGACTGTGGCCTGGTTCTGCGGTGGCTAGCGGTGGCTTGCGAGAGAGCGATGAGGATCGGGTAGGGGGGTCGGGGAGATGGTCGTGCCTGCGTGCGTGTGTCTCTGGCGGCGTAGGAGGAGAACGAAGGGAGACACGGGGATCCGGCAAAGGGTGCGGGCTAGGGTTGTAGGAGGGTTAGGAGGGAGTGGGCCTTGGCTGCAGATGGCCTAGGTGGGCCGGTGTGGGAGGTTGCAGTAGTTGGGAGGCCCAATTGGCTCCTGGGCTTCCTTCTCTCTCTCTTACTATATTTCAAAACATAAAATAAAGAGAAAGAAAAGGGAAGAAAAGAAAAGGTTAGAGAAAGACTTTGGGCATGGGGATAATTTTCCCGGACTCACGAAAATGTGCACGGCCCAAGAAAATTGGAGTGGGAAAGATTGCAAGGTTTCAATTCAAAAGCATTTGAATTTAATTCAAATGGTTTGAACAAGGGCTAGGATTTTGAAGTGCCCAAAAATGTTCGTATTTTTGGAGGAACCTCGGTAAATGGGAAGAGAATTTTGGGCAAGGTTTCGAAGTCAAGCTTGAACTAGAAAAGACATGGGGAATATTTGCAAGTGTGTTTATGGGTGATTCCGAAAAATGGAATATTTTATAACAGCCCCCTAAATATCGGGAGGGTATGTTTTAAAGAGAAACCACCATGTGAGTTCCCTCAATTTAAATGGATCAGAAATCCATGCAATTTATTTAAGTGAGTTTTAGTTAGATTTCAGAAAATGGTGGCATGATGACATGATGCAATGCACATGATGCAAAGATGAATGCAACGAACCAAACAAATCACACGACGAATCTCGGGAAACAAGGAAGGCATCTGGAGCACCGGTCTTGGGGCATCACAGCTCGCATGGCAGGTTCGTTCAAGAACATTCTCGACTCAACTAATAACATCATTACAAGGAACCCAAGGGTTCAGGAGCGGTTTGATCTCCCTTATCTTCTTTGCTATAAGCCTGTTTGCATGGGCTCGGACGACGGAGGCCTCGCCTTGTGCAAGTTGATGACGCTTGATAATGATACGTGTGATGTCAAGATGCCATCGCTTAAGGGTAAGGCCTGGGTTGGCGCAAATGGAGATTGGGTTGTTTATATTGGGTACAATTGCGAGTGGGAACTTGTGAATGTGTACACTCGTCAGCGGATTCCACTTCCAAAAATATTAGAGTGCCCTGAGGTTGAGCACACAGATGATCTACGTACGTTCAAATATGATCATGGTGGCTGTCGTCTACGGAACATAGCAATTTGTCGAGTTCCCAACTGCTCTTGGAATTACAAGAACTATGAAGTTGCTGCTATATTTGACAAGCTTGTTGCTGTCATTACTGATTCCACGATCCGTCCATGGATATTTCTCAAAAATCAGTTTCTGTACATGGATGATAAGTACTATGATGCAATTAAATACGAGGATCTTGTGTTTGCTTCCACCACTCGTTGCATTGTTTTTGCATGGGATCCTCATTGTTTCGATACGTTTGTCTTCGATCGTAATTATAATTGTTTCATCCACATGCATGCGGGTTAGCAAGTTTCTCTTTGCTAATTAACCTTCTTCTTGTGTTTCCAAGGTCCTGTGAACATTCCACCACCTATACTTGAAAAATTTTATAACCAAGGGGGAGATGACGATGGTGATGATCACGATCATGAGGACGACCAGGACTTATATAATTAGTGGCAGCTGGCAACTAATTTCGATGGATCACCTCTTCTTGTCTGTATACAGTGCACTGAGATTGTTACTACTGAGGGAGCACGTGTTGTCTCCCATGGTCGCCCTCTCCGGACCTATTCCAACACCCGTTGCAGGGTATTCGGGATGGATACTGGTGTGCTAGCGCTAACACCTTCTCCCTGGTACAGTATTGATAGTCTTGGAGCAAACTCGCTCTTCGTTGGACCAAACTATCCAATGATGGTTAAAGGCGATCCAGCTGCTATTGACACAACGTTACTACCATTTATGAGAAGCAATTGTATCTATACCTCGGACATTGCGGTGGTTCCCTACCCTGCTCCTGATATATGCTGCTTCAACCTGGATGATCAGTCCTACGTTGCTCTCAATATTGACAATAGCTGGCCCTTCCCAGAGCACCTATGGTTCAAAGCAAGCGTTTCCAACGCCAAGGATTGGTTGAGTTGAAGTTCATTTCATTGCTTATTATTTGTTGTGTGATGAAAACTTCAGTATTTACTAGAATGTTTTGTTGGAAATAATCTATAATCCAACATGTATCATCGTTGTCGTTGTGTGTTGATGACTTGTTGTGTGTAATGAATGGTACATTTGCAAATGCGTGTCATAGACTCAATTTATGAATAGTTTTCGAGTCACTTCTTGGATTGTGAGTACCGTAGTAGTATAGCCTGCATCCGGTTAGTATATGAAGTTGCCACATCACATAGAGTCAACCTAATATTGGAGTACCAGATCTGAGATGCCACGTGTACCAGATGAATGACTCCAAGTTCGACCACCGTGAAGCTAGGTGCGAGCCAAGGAACACTGTTGGAGAGACCCCCCACATAATTTTCCTACATTGGTCGTTTGATTCATAGGATAGAATGCTATATGATTTTTTTCCTATGTAATCATGTTTCCACTCCAACTTTTGTTTCACTTCCTTTGATCCTACGAAGAGAGTACTTGCTCTAAATGATGTGCCGTTGAAAGAGCCGCCTATATTAATTAACCATGCTCTAAAAAGGTGGACCAGCTTTTGCTATAGTAGTACAGTACTAGGTTAGTAGGTGACCTTGCGATTGGCTCTTCTCCTCTTTCGACAATAATGATGGTACTACTTCTGGCAATCTGACACCAAATGAATTTCTGCACGTCCACCACTTGTAAGCAAATGTTTCTCCTCGTGCTGCGAGCCACCGCGCACGCATTGGCGAGGGAGAAGGCATAGTAAGCAAGCTTCTCGTCATTCTGCGAGTTGACAGGACACATCAAAGTTACGTATTTATTAGTACTCTCTTCAAAAAGGGCCGACCATATCCATGGCTACCATCCTGTGCTCTGTCATTGAGTACATGCACTATTCACATGCCATCGAGGACAAAAAATATTGCGTAGTACTAGGTGCCATCGAAGTGCACGACTCACTTATGCACTGCATATCTCCATTTTCTTGCATGACACGCCACCTTGATTCTAGATGTCCCGCTTGTCATGAAGGCATATAGTATGATTTTGTAAAATGGAGGCATATAGATGTCCCGTGTGATGGCAACAGGATGAACAAAGCTCATGTCTTAAATGAAAAAGTGGAAGAACATAGATTCCCTATGACCATAGTGTGAGGTGGGCCATATGTTAATGTGTTTGCTGTACGTAACCAGCACCTCGAATCCTCGATACTACCACTATAAGTAGTAGGAGTAGTAGGGTGGCATGGGCCAGAACAAGCATTCACATCCAGGAGTACGACACACGCCACCAGCACGACTTCCATCTGGCATCATATTTGTTGGAGTCCGTGCTACAACAATCTCTTCAACCTAGTCGTTTCTCTAACTCAGCCATCATGCGGCAGTCGAGGTGGGGGTTTACCGATAGTCAGCTTCCTCAACTGCGGTTCCACTTGTAAGGCCAACTCCAACGCACGACCCCAAACGAACCTCCATTTTTCCCGGATTCTGTTCGTTTGGGTAGAGCAATGGGGTTGTGTCCAGGCCATTTCTCGGATGCGGTGGCCGTGTGCCGAACGCGCGGACGCATCCCGACCGCGTACATTTTTCTTTGCAAACACATAACTTTTTTTCATCATTGATTTTTTGGTACATGGAAATACATCACCAAAAATTTTACTAGAAAAAGAAGAACCACAAGAATACATTTTAGAAGATATCCAACTTCCATAACTGCTCCTATAGGTTGGACTAGTGCCTTCTCGATGCATTCATTGTTGATCTGCGGAGGCTTGATCCTGCGTGATTCTTTATTCTTCGAGTGTGAAGAAGTAGACGTGTCTAGCCTCTATTCTATCAACAAGTGCACTAGTCTCGTCTCTAGCCTCTAAGCTAGCTAAAAGTGCTAGAACATCTACTAAATTGCGCTCTATCGATATATCATTATACTCTTCTTCCCAGTACCAGAACTTGCATCCATTCTACACAATAAAATTTTAAGTTAGCACAACTAGTCTAATCCGAGAGCACAACCGAAGATTAGGTCAAGTTCTTCCTCCTTTTGCCGACATGTGGGACATCCAGCATCCAGGACGTGTCATGCAAGAAAATAGAGTGGTAGTTGAAGCCACGTGATGTGCATCTTGGGTTCAACTGTAAATAGAATCTTACTACTCTTGAGTAACTCCAAAAGCAGCCACCGAAGATCTTTATTGTATTTGTTTTTCATCACCAGCACGTCGAGGTGAAAGATGTGCAGGTTTAGTGGGTCCTCTTGCGTTTTCACTGACATGTGGGGCCGCATATGAGCAAATAGACGATGGGCTCCGCGCGTCTGCTAGCTGGCTGAGAAGAGAGATAGAGGAGGGCTGAGCACGGACAACAGGAAATTTGTTCTATGTAACCAGCACCTCGATATAGTGGGGTGGCATGGGCCATAACTAGCATTCATGTCTAGCAGTACGGCACACGCCACCCACACGAGTACCATCCGACACCAATTTTCTTGGAGTCCGTGCTACAGCCATCTCTTCTCCCTCCTGTTTTCTCAGCCATCGCGCGGTGGGCGGGGTGGGGGTTTGCTGATAGTCGGTTTGCTCAACTGTGGTCCCACTTGTAAGTGAAAATGCAACACAGCACGCATTCCCCCTTGAGTGGCGTGCCGGACCAACCGTGTGGGGGTGCGACGCGAACACGGCAGGCTTTTCCTTTTAAACTTGTAACTTGTAAAATTTGGTTCTGCTCCATGGCGCGACCGATAGATAGAAATAACGATTTTCCCTAGAGTAATGAGAAGTTTGGTTCTAGCGTGGTTCATGCATGGAGTACGTAGGAAAATTATGAAGTTGATGTGAAAGGTAAGATAATTACTAGTAGTACCATATACTACTACACGGATTTGACGGAAATATAAAGATACATATGGATCCATCAATGACATCCTCACGCCCTAGTGCACCGGGTCACCAACCGATGTGTGAGGAGCAGTGGCGTTGGCGGCAAGCTCAACATGCTTCTAAACAATGCCGTCCAAGGTTGCCCTGTGGTCCAAGAAGGCCAGCATCCTATCGTCCTCCTATTGCATGTAGTAGTCCTTGTGGACTATTTGCGCCTAGACGTGGGTGATTATGTCAATGGTGTCTTGCTGCGCCAGGCGCTACGTGGCGAGTGTGACCTCGAGGTGGACATTTTTTGGTGCAACGGCGGGCAGTCGCAGGGCCACTAGGGCATCGAAGAGGTTGTCACCTTGGAGGCCGTTGAGGGTGGCAGGCATCGCAGAGCCTGGGCGTATGGGCTGGAGGCGTACGTCAAGGTCGTCCGCGAGCTTCTTGACGACGGTGAACTTATCGAGGAAGCCAACGAGGACCTCGTCGAACAAGGAGACGAAGCTGTCGTCCAAGCGGCCCCTCGCCCTGGCAGCCTCAAGTACTACTTGGGGACGTTCCTCGGTGCCTGGCCGCAGGCCAGCATCATGGACCATCTGGCACAGCCAGCTGGTGCTCGCGCTCGTCGCCTCCATGGGTCTAGCTTCTAGTCAACTGATCTTGCGATTGGAGTGATCACTCTTGCCCTTGGGTGCGTAGGTGCGTAGGATTTCATAGATTGGATTGGCGGGAGCCTTTATATGAGAACTGCAGACTACGTTGAATTCACGTGTGTGTTGGCCATCTACTCCTCGCCCCTCTACTGCACCTGCCTTTAGCTGTATGATAGGTTGGCCAGCCACCCATTGGGCCGCAGGCCAGCATCATGGACCATCTGGCACAGCCAGCTGGTGCTCGCGCTCGTCGCCTCCATGGGTCTAGCTTCTAGTCAACTGATCTTGCGATTGGAGTGATCACTCTTGCCCTTGGGTGCGTAGGTGCGTAGGATTTCATAGATTGGATTGGCGGGAGCCTTTATATGAGAACTGCAGACTATGTTGAATTCACGTGTGTGTTGGCCATCTACTCCTCGCCCCTCTACTGCACCTGCCTTTGGCTGTATGATAGGTTGGCCAGCCACCCATTGGGCCCACGTGTCATACACCCAAAGGCAGGTGCAGTAAGTCAATGAAGCTGCGTCCCCCTCCGTGCCCGTGCATGCTTTCAATGACTTAAGACTACCAAACATCACACGCAGTTGTTAGTTCATTGCATGTAATCCTATTAAGTAGCAAAAAGACATTAAGTTATCTCGCCGATAGGAATAAAACAATACACCATGTATTTATTTACAGAGGGAGTAGTACATTTTTTGTGACATGCATTACTAGATATTGCTAGTCAAATACTAAATCCAGATGGACGTGGTAGTACTACTAAGTCCAGACGGTGGTGCTAGTACTAGTAGTAGTACTACCAATGTAGTAGCACTGTACTATCCGTTAGTCAAATTAATACATGTTGCTCCTCACCATCAAGTGACAAGACCCTTCGCCGGAGATGACACCTGATTATAGGCGCCATGTTCGACATAGCATAATCAGCCTCACCATCAGCAATCACTATCATCATGGCTGTAGACCTAGCCTACTTACAACTAGCCGTGTTCGACATAATTTCCCATGCGTAGGTGCCCGTGCATTCCACGGAACACCAAAATTTGGGGCTGGACGGCGCCGGCAGTGGCCGTCGCGCCAGATTTTTCCATGGCCTTCTAGATGTGGTGGGGAGGAGATAAGGCTGATTGTGAGAGACAAGGAGTTGTTTGTAAATAGGGAACACGTGCGGGTATCTTTTTGCAAAACTGGAGAAGTTTGGTTTGTATGAGTAAGATCTAGATCCGACGGCTATTGGTGAAAGATAGCAGGCACACCATCATCACTAACTCAGGACCTGTTTGATTAAGAGGATTTTGAAAACGCGGGAATAGGACACGACAATATTACAAGTTGCAAACTGATATTACAAATGTTAGTATAATGTTGCACCTACGAAGAGGGAATTACTAGGAAGTTTACATAAGAACTTTCGTTACTTTAGGTGGATGCAGCATTATCGTACAAACTAAAATCCACTGCCCCGACAAGTCACTAATTGGCAAATAAGTTTTCAAGTCTCTGGCCACTTGATGTTTCAAAAACAAATTCAGCTTCTCCGGAGACTTTGTTATTTAGGCTTAGACGCTTGCGGTGATCAACATGCCATTCATTGTTGCGCCTGAGAACGCCAAACCTCATTACCTTGAGCACACTTGCCTCTAGAACAAAGAACCTGGCCAATTTAATCTCTGATGTGCTGCCTCGGTAGTCGATCAAATCAATTTCTATAAGATTGAGATCAAGGCATTCGATGAGATTGTTATAGTGCAGCACATTTTTCACTTTCGGGTCTTTTTCTATCTGCAAGAGAAGAGAACATATTAGATCAGCTGGCTGTATAAGGTTGCCGTGTCATCAAGAGATACCAATATCATTCGCTCATACGATAGGTTTGGCTGGCTAGTAATATTTTTTCACTCTCTCTCTCTCTCTCTCTGTTTCTCTTTCCTCTCATTTACCAAGGAGTACGCGAAGAGCTTGGGCATTTGTTGCCTTCCACTATGTGGCCAATGCCATATTTCACATAAGTATGCCACATAATACGCATCGATGTCAAATCAAAAGATTTTGGCACTGCTCTCGCGATGTGAGAGAGTTGGCACCGCTGTGCACACAGACCCACATGTATAAACAAATCAATCAAACCAACTACACCAGCCTCTCACTCTCCTAAACAAGTGTTTTTTTATTGCCTCAGTCCTCTCTCTCTCTCTCCCACGCAAGTGTTTTTTCATTGCGTGAGTTAATTTGGCACCGGAGCGAAGTAGGTGATCCAGATTGGGGCACCAGGTGAGCAATGGAGGGGCATCGATGCCAAATGCATCACAAGTGAATTTGGCACGTGTTTTGGCCTACATAGTGGAGGGCCGTTATAGCCCACTTTTCTACTACCTCTTATTTAGTATAAAATTTTGACCATAGATTTACATAAGAAAATGCCAATGCATGTCACTAAAAATTACACCATTTGAAATTATGTTCAAATACGAATCCAACAATATAGTTCTTAGTGACATGCATTAAAATTTTGTCAGTTAAATCTATGGTCAAATTTTGATACTACAAAATAGGAAGAGTAAACCAGGACGGAGGTAGAACTTGCTCTTAGGTAACCATAGAGTTACTGGAGTAGTCTAAGTTACTTTCCACTATGACTAACCTAGGCTACTATAGTAGTACAACAAAAAAATGATGCAGGTGATCACGTGATAAAAAATACAAAAAACATTTCTTTCGGTGCAGTGCGTAGATGCATTTTTGAACACTACACTTGTCATCATAATTTGGGAAAATTACAAAAAATTTGTGCTACGTTGTGATTACCATTTACTAATAGGAAAGAAGTTTCACCTCGATGAGTAGCTTCTCCGTGCATGGAAAGCATGTAAGGAATCCAACAACTTGATCCAGATTGGGGCCGATAGATTTTATTGCCAAGATCTTCACTATGCGCATAGACTGGGTCAAGCTTGTGGGAATCATTTTCTAGAAGATGGTCATAAATACATCAAGAAGAAATTTAAAAATGTGAATTTCAAGAAGATGGAGAAGAAAATGAGTGTTGTACCTGAACGATTACAAATCCAATAAAGAGTTCGGAGAATTTGGCAGACGAGTGCACCAAGGCTGTCAATTTCGGCGCGTCAATGACCATGCTTTTTGCTGGACCTTCTAGATCCGGTACAAGCAATCTCTCAACGAAAGGCGCATTCTCAATGACCATAACGTGGAACAGCTGGAGTGATGTCTTCCCAATTGATGTCTTGTTGCGGGGCCAGCAAGACACATAAATCCATCGGAGATTTGTCGAGGCAATGTGGAGGCTAATGAACTCGTGGATCTGCTCAAGACGAAGGTACTCGAGCGCAGTATAGCTGCGGCACAGGTGATCCATAGCCTTCTTCGAGAAGACAACGTCAAAGAGGTCGAGCTGCTTGAGTTGAGGGAGAAGAAGGGCGGGCGCGGAATTAATCTGGGGAAGATAGCAAGAGCTGAAGCTGGCGTGGCGCAGCGTTGGCGTGAGGCAGAGCGTGGACAGCGGCAGAGAGAGACATCGTCCAGCTTGCAAGCTGAGCTCCTCGAGCTGATCTAGGGTGGGGGATAAGAACCACTCATCGAACTTGGATTGGACAATGCAGTTGGTACTGAACATGCAAATGTCAAGGCGTCTGGCTGGCCCAGGGTGCGATGAAAGGAACTTGGAGACTGCGGCCATGCGTTTGCAATTCCCGTCGCAGAGCCAACTGTCGACGGTGAGGTTGAGTGGGATGCGGCACCAGAGGGGGCGCCACCGCCGGGAGAGCAGGGCGGTCCACACGGCAGATTTGGTGGGGAGGTGGCCGATGATGACGAGCAGCATGTCATCGGGGAGGCTGCTGATGAAGTCCAGGCTCGTCGGATGTGGTTTTGGCTCGAGCCGCCTCCTATTGTTGGCTGCCTCGCCGTCCATCTCAACCGGCGGCGACGCCGGTGTACTCGTGTGCTGGTGTGTGTTGTGTGCTGGGTGTGCGTGAGTTCGTCTTTCTGTGCATGCCACCGCGCAGTGGTGAATTGTGCGCGAGTGCGTCCTCCACACGGAAGAAGTGTGTCCTCAATGCGCCCTCAATGTACTAGCATGCGGGGTGCTACCCCGAGTGGTTTCAACTTTGTTTACTTCACCGCGTGTCAGATGGGCCTCTAGTTTACTTATTTTCACCCACTGCCACATGGGCCAGCACACAAAGATACAGAACATGAGCTGACAAGGCAGCATGTGGACTGGTTGACCAGTAAACTAAACAATATATGGAGCTATACGCTGACACAGTGAGCGTATAATCCATCGGTATAGAGTGCTCGTGTGAGAGGGGAGGCCCATGAGAGATAGCAGAGAGAGAGAAAGAGCTACTCCCTCCGTTCGATAATGTTGTTCCAACATTTTTTTAAAGTCATACTTTTGAAACTTTGACCAAGTTTCTAAACAAATTACTTATATCTGCAATACCAAAGATAAAAGATAGTATGAAGTAAGTACATGTTGTGATGAATCTAATGATGTTTCCAGATGTAAATGTTTTTCTACACATATAACTGGTCAAACTTTTCTGAGGTTTGACTTTTCAAAACATCCATATGCTTATGGACGTGAGAGAGTCCCTAACTAGAGAGAGAGAAATAGAAAGAGTGAGTGAAAAAAGTGTGTGTGCGTGTGTGAAAGAGACATGGACAACACTCGATAAAAGTCAAGAAAAAATGTGTGTGTCTTATGCAAACATATCACACATGCATCTTTGACAACGGAAGCAAGGTGAGGAGATAGTGTGTGGTTGTTTGCAACCGAGAGAGCAAGACCCCTAGCACGTGGCCAAGAGGGGTCTGACAAACAAGGGAGAGAGGTCGAGAGAGATGTACGGAGAAAATGCAGACATGGGGAGGAGAGAGTGTATGTTTGTCATAGAGAGATCCCCTGGAGATCGTGATGGGACTACATGGGTGGGAGATCGAGTGACAAGGTGTGTGCGTGATAGAAGATACCCCGAGAGATATCGAGATAGACATATGGATGGAAGGGACAATACGTGTGTTCCTGATGGCTAGTGAGAGATAATCATACTTAGGGGGGAGTGCTTGCGCCTGTGATGGAGTGAGGGATTATGGTACTTATTAGGGGGGTGCGTGTCCCATAGAGAGAGAACAAGGGTGGAGTGTGCTGGATGGGTCTATATGTATAGCGCGAGCGAGGCATGTGTATGTGTGAACCAGGGAGATATAAAGTTTGAGAGAGATTGAGGAGCCCCGATAAGGCTGAGTGGTGCTTCAGATAGCTGAGAGGGGGAAAGAGATATTCCATCCGCTCGATAATGCAGTGCATGTAATTTTTTTAGAAGTCAAATTTGGAAACTTTGATCAGATTTACACAAGTGTTATTTATATCTTCAATACCAAAGATACATCATAGAAAACTACATCTCATGGTGAATCTAATGGTATATGTTTCCTATTCCAGATGTAATTGTTTTTCTCCACGTACATGGTCAAACTTTGTGATGTTTGACTTTTCAATAAATCAATATGCTATGGACCGAGGAGAGTGCCTAAGTGGACGGGGATCAAGTGCGTGTGAAGGAGAATGAGTAAGTGTGCAAAACGAGTATGTGTGTTAAAGAGAAAGTGACAACAAACGATAAATTAGAGAGAGTGCGTGTTTTTTCGTTTCTTAGGCGAACATATCACGCATGCATCTCTGAGATAGAAAAGCGAGGCGAGGAGATGCACGAAGATAGCTAGTGTGTGATTGTTTGCAATAGAGAGAGAGACACCCCTATAGCACATGTCCAATAGAGGTCTGGACAACAAGGAACAAAGGTCGAGAGGGACACATGGGGAGGGCGAGAGGGTGTGTTTTTGATAGAGAGACCCCCTCGAGATCGTGAGGGGACTATATGGGTGGGAGATCGAGGGAGGTGCGTGCGTGATAGAAAGATGCCCTGAGAGAAATTGAGATAGACCATGCACATGTTTGTGATGGAGACTAAGATTAACTAGTCATATACATATAGGGGGGACTACGTGTGCCTACAATTGAGTGAGAGACCATCATACTTGGCTAGCTAGGCATGAGATTGTGTGTGTGCGTGCGAGATGGAGAGAGAACGAGGGAGAGAGATAGAGTTTTAGATGGGCCAATCGAGTGCGAGTGAGATATGCATGTGTATGTGTTACCCAGGTAGATGGAGAGTTTGAGAGAGAGGGGGAAGAGCTCCGAGACGACAGAGTGGTGCGTGAGAGAGTTAAGGGCAACGAGCCAAGGAATTTGTGTGCGTACGATGAGTGCACCCAAGATATCTAGCTTGGACTAGAGAATCATACATAGTGTGCGAGAGAGACCTATAGATGGAGCATATATGCATGCGAACTAGAAAGACCCCCCTCCCACGCACACACACAAAGAGAGAGAGAGAGAGAGAGAGAGAGAGAGAGATATGGAGAGAAAGAGAGAGGACCAACAAGGTTTGTGTGTTGGATGCGTGAGACAGAATTGAAGATTGTCGGCGAGAGAGAGAGAGACAGCTGGAGTCCGGGAGAGGGGGAGGTCGCGTTTTATGCATCAAAGACTGATATACACCATGTTTTGATATTAACTTGAATTCAAATATTTAAATTGGAGAACATGTTGTCTGCAATCCAGACATGAACGGATATATGTGTATATCAAACAAGTTCATTAATTTGACTTTCAACATGTTCACGGAGTACTATAATACTGTACAACATGCTATTCGATTGAGGTGTTCAATTTTGGATTTAGTTCAGTATTTTGACCTCGTGAACGAGCTATTTCATTTCGGGTTTGATTCCCGTTTTTGAGTGGGCCAACTATTTGTCATATATTAAATCGCTAGCAACGAGCATGTAAAAACACATTACTCCCGAGCATCATCTCTCCATCTATAAAAGAAGTGGCAAGCTAATATTTCTAAATTTGATTCGAATCGACTTGGTAAGGTAGATGTGGATGCTCATTCTCCCAAATTTTGAGCGAACCATTAAACATCCTCTGCTCGGAGGAATTCGTCTAAGCAAATAAATGGGATACGCGAAATTATCGTCCTATGTGGGAGACGCATTAATTGGCCCGTTGTGCATCGAGGGTAGGTTCGTAACTTCATCAAAGCGCGCCTTCTCCTCGGCCGAAATGACATGTGCCGAATAATTCATAAACCATGGTCGGCAAAACACGCTCTCCTCGCCCGAAATAGCTCGCGCCCACTATTTCAAAACACACTCTCCTCTCCCGAAATCGTTCGCGCCCACTATATTTCAAAACACGCCCTCCTCGCCCGAAATCGCTCCCGCCCACTATTTGGGGAGAAGCAAAGTGACTCTACTATCCCCGACCCTCAGTACATAGACCCAAGCCGAGAAGCCGAAAGGCAGGGGTAGAACTGTAACTCCCCCTCACATTTCAGACAAATGTGTCCGTAAAACATGGTTCCACTCCCCTCCCAATCCCCCCCCCATTCATACCTCGTGGGCGCCAAATCACCTTCTCCCCGGAAGCTCCCTTCTCCCGAGCCACGAAACCTCAGCCCTCCTCAATGGCGCCTCCCACCGCACCAATTTCACAGCCGCCCTCCTCCCTAATGACGGAGACGCTGTCCATTTGTTGTTGTGCACTGGGTCATGTGCCTCTTACTCCGTGCTACTGGAGCTACCTTGACGACAACCGCATGAACCGTACCGGAGCCGATTCACCCCCGCCGTTGTTCACGGCGTCGGAACGGCTCCAACTTCGGATCCGTCTAGAGTCCCAGCGCTGCTTTCCCGTAGCCGTCGACCGTCGCGACATCGTTGTTTCCCTGCCGCCGGTGGCCACCGCAACCGCGCCGATCTCAACGACTCGACAGCTGGACCTGCCTACTTCACCATGCCGCCAGATAGGTCGCACCCTCATCTCAAATCACTTTATTTAGGCATCAGTTGTCTGAATTTTTATTCTAGGCCAATCGATTCCCAATGGGAAGCAGCACCCCTCGAGGCGACAGAGGTCCTAGGCTGCCGGTTGGCTTGTGTCTAACGTAAGGGTGCGGGGCCGCAAGTTCTCTATGGAAGCAGCGCTTAGATGGCTATCTTAGAGTTATGTGGGTTCAAGGTACTGCTGCCGCCAGATCTGGATGACGGGGAGTCTTTGTGCATTGGCCCGGGGGAGTTGCAACCACGACAGTGCGGTGGGGCGGGGAGCGGGGTTTTGGCCGGGGCCACGGACGGCGGAGGCAAGCTGCTCTGTCGTTGGTTGCTGGCTCTTTGGCTAAGATTCCTAACAGTGTCAGCCGGGAGGCACAAGACAGCCATCAAGCCATCCGGCCTAGATTGAATAGTACCAAAATAAAATAAAATCGTGTGACCCGAATTTAGTCTCAGTCAAGAGACGTGTGGCCACTCTCGTACCTTGCTATTGATCTCTTAGTGTATTTCTTCAGATCAAAGAGATGTGTCGTTCTTAACATTATGCGTTATCTGCATCTTCAGCCACAGCGTCTTCAGACTCACCGCAGCTGCTCCAACAAGGGAAGCATACACCAAAAGGGAGCTATAGTCCCCACTCAACAGTTCCCTGCATCAAATGCGCGTGCCCGACATGGACAGCCACAACAACTGCAGGGCCATCGACAAGTCAGCACATGATGCTCACTCCTATGGATGGCAGCCAGATAGGTTGTACCCTCATCTTACTTGTTTGCAACATTTATGGCTTTGTTATTCATCTAAGAATGGAAAATAGATTATCACATTTCACTGTATATTCATGTTGATCTCTTACGAGTCTTGTTCAGGAGTTAACGTTGTTCCATAGTTCAACTAAGATACTTGTTCTTTAGGTAACGTTGTTCCATAGTTATCATCCATCAGCCAATGCTATCCCACAGGCTGGTGATTATAGTATTATACCACATCTACTATTACCTATGTTGTTCTTTAATACTTTTGTGTGCCATCTAGTTAATCTCGAGTACAAATGATACATATTCTGTAGCTTTCATCTGTGTTCTCCCTTTAGTTTTTTAGACCTGTTGCTGCTAGGTAACCCAGTCTAATATTTATGTCGTCTCCTACAGGCACTCATTACATAAATCTAACTACTAGTTGTCTTTGATGCATGCCAGATATAATTGCACACACTGATATATCCACAAGAACCTCACGGAGCACCGTAAAGGCCAATAAACTTGATGTCAATGATACCCAATATGATGGAACATGTAAAGCCAGTTCTTCAGAAGACTTGCAGAAAGATGTTGAATCCTCTTCACCCCACAAGGTCCTTGCTCTAACTTGGCCCGTGATATGGGTACAACTTGCATATAATGTCCTGGAGTGTATCTACTCTATTGTAATGCCATGTGCTTAGCACGCTGATCATGCATGTAAATATGTCATGCCTTCCTGTTTTTCAGTACCTATTCCATTCATGATAACATGTTTTCAAATTCAAGTACTGTCATTCTACTCTATCGCAAATGCCATCTGCTTAATTTGGACATCGTGCTTCTGGATATCTTATGCATTTTTATTCATCAGTATGTACTTCATCTATATACCATACCATGTTTTTTACATTGAAGTGTTGTTCTAGTGCTCTGTTGCAATGCCATCTTAGTTTCCCAATCATACACGTGTATGTTGCCTTAGTTTTTTCTGTACGTATTCCGCTAGCATACAGTTTTACATTCAACTAGTGTTTTTTTACTGTGTTGTCCTGTCGTATCCCTAGCTCTTACACCATACTCCCTCCGTCCGGATTACATGTTGCCGAAATGGATAAAAAAGGATGTATCTAGAACTGAAATACACCTAGACCCATCCAATTTTTTCTGGATAGAGGGAATACATGTCAATATGTCATGCCTTTCTATTCTTCAGTACCTATTCCATCTCTCTGCTGTAGCATGTTTTATAATTGAAGCACCATTGTTCTATACAAGGCATGCAAGGGGAAGCCGACTATTTTAGAATCTGAAGGGTTACAAACCAGGTCTTTGCAAAAGATCCAAACGCTAGGAGATAATAAACCAACTCTAGTTTTTGTAGATACTGCTCTAGCACAGAGAAACCCAACTCCTACTGATAATAAGAAGATTCCAGTGGCCAAAGAACTAGTTCGCTCCAGTCCAGCAAAAATATGTCAACTCCATTCTAAGAAGCATGCGCATATCCTTGCATCATGAAATTTTATAGCATGTCGATCATATTTTCTACATGTTTCTTACCCATCTCTCTTTTAGAAAATAAGATTAACAGATAGAAGAATTTTTGCACTCGTATCGTCTGTGAGGAAAGATTCTTGCAGGAATTCTCTGTACTCCAATGTAGATGTAAGTACCTGTTGTATATCACTATATTTTTACATCAGCATGTATTTTGTTAATCGGCGTGAATCCACCCTTTATCTGATCTAAATTTAGTTGTAGCAAAATGTATGATTAAAGGCCACAATGTTGATTTTTGTAAGGAAAACTGTCTGGTAGTTTTGCATCCTGAGCTGCATGAGTATACTATCTCATATCAGTGGGTTTGATTACATTGGTTCTGCAGTGGGTTTTCAGTGTTTTTTACCGTGTTGTCCCGTCATATCCCTAGCTCTTACATCATACTCCCTCCGTCCGTATTACATGTTGCAGAAATGGATAAGACTGGATGTATCTAGAACTGAAATATTCCTAGACCCATCCATTTATTTCCAGATGGAGGGAATACATGTCAATATGTTATGCCTTTCTATTCTTCAGTACCTATTCCATCTCTGCTATAGCATGTTTCATAATTGAAGCACCATTCTTCTATATAAGGCATGCAAGGGGAAGACGGCTATGTTAGAGTTTGAAGGGTTACAAACCAGGTCTTTGCAAGAGATCCAAATGCCAGGAGATAATAAACCAACTACATTTTTCATAAATACTACTCCAGCACAGAGAAACCCAACTCCCACTAATAATAAGAAGATTCCAGTGGCCAAAGAACTAGCCCGCTCCAGTCCATCAAAAGAATGTCAACTCCATTCTAAGAAGCGTGTGCGTATCCTCGCATCATGAAAATTTATAGCATTCTGATCATATTTTCTACATGTTTCTTACGCATCTCTCTTTTAGAAAATAAGGCTAAATGATAGAAGATTTCCTTCATCAGGATTGTATTCGAGGAAAATATCTTGCGGGAATTCTCTGTGCTCCAATGCTGATGTAAGTACCTGTTGTATATCACTATATTTTTACATCAGCATGTATTTTGTTAATCGACGTGAATCCAACCTTTGTCTGATCTAGAATTAGCTGTAGCAAAATGTTAAAGGCGCCAATGTTGATTTTTGTAAAGAAAACTACCTGGTAGTTTTGCATACCGAGCTGCATGAGTGTACTATCTCATATCATGCACATTACTGAATTGTGATGCTGCTCTGGTTGCCCATTCATTCATTGTGACAATATTGCTTTTGGATTACCTTACCTGGCTGATCATAGCTATGCCATATTGTGTTAATTTGGTGTTGGCTAGTTGCCCAAACATTCATTGTGCCAATGTTGCTTTCCTATTATCTGACTTAGCCAATAATAGCAATGCTAGTGTCTTAATTTGGTGCAGGCTGCTGAAGATAAGAAGACAAACTCTAAAAACAGCAAGGCAACCCCATTGTTTCTTTCCAATAAATCTAGGCCTGGTAATATGCCAATAACTCATGATTAATCTGTTTGGTTCCCCTCCTAATTTATGTTATGATGCAGTGGTCGAGACACTCTCCACTATTAATAATACAAGCCTACCAAAATCGCCATCTGAATCTGTTCAATATCCTCTATTTCGAATGCAACAGAAAAAATGTATGTTTGTGAACCAATTAATGGCTGAATGAATGGTGGAAATGGTGGAGGAATCAGAGGTGCAGAGTCGTGCGACACAACAACTGATCAATGTTTTCAGAGACAGTGTAGCAAAGTAGCAAGAACTTGCCCACATGCTTATGGGCGTCATCCGTGTTGAGGTTGCAGATTGTGATGTTGTAGATCATTTGGTTCTGTTCATTTATTTGCACTGGTATCAATCTTTGATTGCCCAGTGGATGTAATTTCCTGTAATATATGCTGGATGTGCAACGTTTTTCCCTGTATGCCGTACCTTTGCTTGATCGGTTTTGGTCCTGTGCATAATTGCTCGTCATAATGGGCTCAAATTATCTAATTTTGCCTAAAGACATGTACGAACTTTAGTGGGCCCATTAAGTTAATGGGCCGTTAGCAGGCCGAAAGTTAATGGTCGGCCCTCTTTACTCCCGGGTTGTTAACAGGCTGACATCAAAGCGGGCAACAGGTGGGCCCAATTGATTTCACGGGCCGTTAACAGGCCGTTAATAAGTTGGGGCTACATATGGCCCAACTATACTGTTTGCCTTTAGCAGGCCGAAAGAGACGCCGGGCTTGTAGTGGACCATGAAGAGCATGGGCCGTTAAGAGGCCGAAAGTCAGGTCGTATTGTAAATGGCCCAACTGTGTTGTGGGCCTTTAGCAGGCCGAAAGAGGAACCGGGCTGGAATTGGACCACGAAGGGCATGGGTCATTAAAAGGCCAAAACTCAGGTCCGACTACAAGTGGCCCAACTCATTTATGGTCCGTTAACAGGCTGAAAGGCACACAGGGCCGGGAATTGGCCCAACACTTAAATGGGTCGCTAAAAGGCCAAAACTTAGGTCCGACTACAAATGGCCCAACAGATATATGGGCCGTCACCAGGCTAAAAGACACACCGGGACGGAAATTGGCCCAACACTTAAATGGGTCGCTAAAAGGCTGAAAGATGTACATCATGAATGTCAGGACCCCGACTCAATGCCACATCGATCTAGCATGTAACACCTCATATCACTTTGCGGCCTCACGCACGGTATTCCCACGGGTGTCGCCTTACCTTTGCCCGGGACCATTTGCGCCTTTTGGCACACGTATATGATAGTGTCGCTAGCATCCATATGATAAGGAGCCCGGGCTGACATGGCTAGTCGTAAACCCAAAGTGGCACTAACTTACAGGGACAGGCATCCATGACCCAGCATCGAACGTGTCGGTCATCAGCGAGTGAATCCAGGCTGTAGCACTGGGCTAACAGGACTCCGGTGAACCGGGCTGTAGCGGGCTAACAGGACTCCGGTATTCATCGCGTGACATTTCCCCGAAGGGACAGACACAGGAACGAAGAAGGACACATGCCGGCCAGCCTAAGAGTTCCGGAGCAGTAGCAAGCTACCATGGCTCGGTGGAAACACTAGGAGACATTTCCCGGTAAGAGAGGCTACTAAAGATAAACAACTAGATAGCCAGATCCCACACATACCAAGCATTTCAATAACATACACACAATATGCTCGATATGTGCAAATACAACATGGCATCACAACATGACTCTATGACTCATGTATTTATTCAATAGGCTCTGAGGAGCGAGATATTACAAACATGAGTCTCATGACCCAACATTCAAAGCATACAAATCAAAGCACAAGCGGAAGCTATCATGTCTGAGTACAGACATCTATAAATGAAAAGGGCTGAGAAGCCTGACTATCTACCAGATCCTGCCGGGGGCACAAGATCATAGCCGAGGTAACAAGCTAAACGTCGAAGACCATACGGAACTACTAGCGAGACTGAGGTCTCTCTGCAAAAACATAAAATAGGCAAACGTGAGTACAAATGTACCCAGCAAGACTTACATCGGAACTAACTACATATGCATCATTTTCAACAAGGGGATGGTGGGGTTTAACTGCAGCAAGCCAGCTTTGACTCGGTGGCTATCCTGAACTACGACTGCAAGTAACTCTTTTGAGGTGGCGCACACGAGTCCACATATTCACCATATCAATACACCACTATGGATCCGCTCCCGTCTCCCTACGAGAACGCCATCCATAGCACTCACGCTTATCTTGCGTATTTTAGAGTATCCACTTTCACTTGTCTATGAACTGATATAAGCAACCCAGAAGTCCTTTTCCGCGGACACGGCTATTCGAATAGATGATGTTAACCCTGCAGGGGTGTACTTCTTCACACACGCTCTCACCACTTATCGCCGTTTACACGACATGTACTCGGCAACCTTCAAGCGGAAGCCCAACGTGGGTGTCGGCCACGGCCTGCCTAAACACTCAAGTCTCTAGTCCAGGTTTATCGCCTATTCGGGTTCCATCCATGAGGAGATCCGGCCGGAGTTTCGCCCACAGCCCCAAACGATGTGAATAGGGTTCCCGAGACACCAAACGGGCGCCCGGTACACCGTGCCACGTGCCTACCGCATCACAGCCCACCCCTACGGTCAGCGCTGCGCACGGCCTCCAGCATACTACAAACACCAGAAACTACTTGCAACTCCTGGACAGAGGACAAGGGTGATCAAGAAGCCGAGAGGGTCCATTGGTTTCGGGCCCAATGCATGGTAGTAGCTGAATCATGCATCACAAACACAGAACTCAGTTCCTGAGGACGGCTGCAATGAGACAATCCACCATGTACTCCAACATGGCCTCTCACCGCTACCTTTACCAAATCGCATTCACACACTTAGCTCACACACAGTAGGACATGTTCACACACCTCTGATTCATCCCCGATGAATCAGACCTGACTCAACTCTAAGCAGTAGCAGGCATGACAAACAAGCAAGAATGAGTAGGCACAACAGGGCTCAAACAACTCCTACTCATGCTAGTGGGTTTCATCTATTTACTGTGGAATGACAGGTCATGCAAAGGATAAAGGGGTTCAGCTACCGCAGCAGGTAACAGTTGAATCGTTGTTGTCTTAATGCAGTAAAAGAGAGCAGGGCGAGAGAGTAGGATTGTATCGGAATGAACAAGGGGGTTTTGCTTGCCTGGCACTTCTGAAGATAACATTGAGTCTTCATCAGTGTCAACGATCACAACGTCGGAACATCGTCTACCGGGAGGGAACAGATACCGGCAACAAAGAAGAAATACAATCAATGCAATGCACAATATGATGCATGCTCATGACATGGCAATATGAATGTGTTTTGAGCTAATGCAACTAGCAACAGATTAAATGAAGTTGGTTTGAATACAAGATTCAAATTCAAACTCCATATGTGATTATTCAAATGCCATTTAATTGATTTGTGCTAAACAGCAGCTATAAGTTGTTCTAACATGCATGAAAATGGTACAGATGGATTCCTTGAATTTTTCTGATAATTTTTCATATATAAATTATTTAATTTGGAGTTACGGTTGAATTTCTATGATTTATTGAAGTTTAGGGCATTTTCTGAAATTCCTGAATAAAAAATAAATCCAGAAAACCTATTACTGCGTCAGCATGACTTCACAGTGATGTCAGCAAGTCAACGGCATTGTCCAGGTCAAATCTGACCTGTGGGACCCACATGTCAGCTGCACAGTGATTTAACAGAGTTTAATTAACTTAACTAAGTTGTTAGTCGGGTTAATTAAACGGTAGGGCCCACCTGTCAGTGGCCCTAGGCCTGGGTTAGCGGGGTGGTTAGGCCCTAATGACCGGCCACGTCGGATTCGCCGGCGGTTGGACGACGGCGACGACCCAGAGCGGCGGTGGCTCGCCGGAGTTACGCCAGAGGCGACGGATCGACGCGCCAAGGGCACCAGGAGGTAGCCCGTGCCCGTGCGCATCTAGGGGGACCAACGGGAGGTGCGGGGGTGGCCGGGGTTCGCCAGAATGGAGCTCGCGGCGGTGCCGGCGTTCGGGTGAACTGGGTTTCGGGGTTAGGGAGCACGACAGGAGGTAAAGAGGGGTTTTACGACCTCCTGGGGTTGCACTGAGCACGACCGTGTGCTCGGTTGCAGCTCTAGCTAACGGTGGCTACGGCGGCGACATGGCCGGCGGCAAGCAAGCTCCGGCTTCGGTGGGATCGAGGCTACAGGGCGCAATCGAGGCGGGGAAGAGAGAGGGGAGGCGTAGGAGGTCACAGTGAGTTCGAAGAGCAGGTCGGCGTGCTCGGGGGGATGGCGGAGAGGATGAATCGGACGGCGGCATCCGGCGGCCGTGGTCGGGAAGAAACGCCGCGGCATCGTCTTGGGGCATCCGGGCTTCGGTGGGTCAATAGAGGGGCTTGGGGTCCGGCTGAGCTCGGGTACGCAGAGAGGGAGCGAGGAAGTGGCTGTGGCCGCGGTGGTTGCGAGCGACGTCGGCGGCGACTCTCGGGTGAGAGAGGGAGAGATCCAGGGAAGGGGGTGAGAGCACGGGAGAGTGAGGGAGAGAGGCAGGGAGGTGCGTGGCGCTCGGGGAAGGCGTCCAGAGCGTCGAGGAAGGAGAGCGGCAAGCAGGAGGTGGCCGAGGCAGCGTCGGTGCCCGTCGGCCACGCGCGCTGCCTACTGGCGCGGGGAAGACGACAGGAGGGGAGCCCCTGGTGGGCTAGGCCAGCTTCTGCAGCAGGCCGCACAGGTAGGCGCCAGGTAGATCTTCTGCTCTCTCTCTCTTATTTCTATTTAATTCTGTTTTTTCTATTTTCTGTAGTTTGTTTTGATTTGATTTAAAAATATCAAATCATTTTATAAAATCCTGGAAACAATTAATGGTGCTTTCTGAATTATTTCAGTGACCCTTTACAATTTCCAACATTTATTTGAACATTTAAATTATTTATAGTATTTAAATGCCCAAGGTCAAATACAATAGGATTTAATTCAAAAATCCAGAATGGCCTAGAAATATGTGCATCATTGTTGGCAGCGGTTTTCACCTTTAACAAAAATAATGAACTTTCCTAAAGGGCATTCTGGGTTTATTGAAAATATTTTTATTTTGATCCTAATTGCACTTTATTTAGTGCTAGGGTTTGTCATCCCCAGTTCAAGTTTCATGAACTTTAAACATGATGCATGAATGCGTTAATGCAACTAATGACAAACAAATTCTAGGGCTGTGACAACTCACCCCCACTAAACAAAAAATCTCGTCCCGAGATTCAAGCGTAGGGTAAGGTGAAGGGGGAACGCAAACTAGCACAATCTTCACGATCCAGGGTGCACTTTATCAAAGCGTTGATTCGATCACCATCATTATCTTGATGTCTTGCTCCAAGAACTCCAACTAACATGACAACGAGAGGAAAGGAAAGACCCTAAAAGAATTGTTCTTCACGAAGGTCGAACAACTCGGAATTAATCCACGGAATGAGACATAGCAACATCTCTCGAGCTGAGAGACGAAGCACACATCTAGAGGAATGGAGTGAAGCAGATGACGAAGGTTCACTAGGTAGACAACAATTTCACACCTAAGAAGGTGGTAAACGATTGCCAATGTTGCGAGGAGTTGAGTTGCCATGATACCATAATGATGCACCTTAGGGAAGGTGACTCGTAGAATCATCCCCTTAAATGGCAAAAAGAATTACCTTTGATTCAGAGATCATTGAAACTCTTTATACCAGCCTAAGGCAATTCTCGAGCGATCGTTTGGAGGGGGTCGGTAGAATGGCATACTCGGACTTGGATGATGTGGATTACCTTGTTGAAGACAACGTCATAGATGATTTTGTTTATCATCGGAAATGGATGAGACCCATGGTAGAATGGCACATTGGCGGTGCAAGCTGGGAACAAAATGCAAATGCTGGGAATGATTCTGGTAACTGGGGAGAGGCTCAACAATAGAGAGTTATTCCACTATTGGAATGGTCATAGCATTGCCGAGGAAACTGAGAGCACTCCAGTTAGTGTCGATGATAACACCTAGCGCTTGTGCGTGCTCTCAAGAACTTGAGCATTTCCATAATCATCAAGATTTTACCAACATCCATGTCAAGGGTGCTGACAACACAACATACTACCATGATGAATAGCGATGGACGATGCAGATGCAAAGGAGGATAACACTTTCTCAGATTTCACCTTAGCGAGGCCAAGGAACCAAAATCTGCATGATCGACCGAGAGACATTTAGCACTCGGCTTCTAATGTTCTCCTTGACGTGCTAGTGTAACCCATTCATAGATATGGTTTGATATCTAAAACATCAAGTAAAAAGGTCGGACTTCGGGAACACAAAAATCCATAAGGAGTAGCTTATTGGAGTAAAACCCTACGAAATCCTTATGGGGAGGTGGCCAACTTCCTCAATCAAGATATTATAATAACGGGTCTTCCGGCGGGGTGTGTTGGCCACGACATCCACTTTACCTGTTATCGTGAGACCAATATTATAGTTCTTGGAAAATGTTCCAACCATCACATCTGCCTGAGATTCAGATCTGGTTGGTGTCAGAATATTCCAGACTCATCAAGTCTAGAAAGATAAATGAAAGTTTTCAACACAATTCGATGAGAGAACGTTGCGAGATTCTCGGGAAATGAACTACGATAGTAAGCTCCAAAACATGAGCTGGTTCTGCTACAAACATGTGAACACGTTGTCCAAGACAAGCATGACCACAAAGCAGTCTTATAATAAAACACTACCGAGTTCAGGAGGGGGAACCATCAACGAGGGTATCGAAGTCCTTACATAAGTCCGGATTAGCTCTTATGAAGGAACTCCTTCTCCTTGAACAAATCAATCAGTGGCTTGGTGTGCTAGGGATACATATAGATTGAAGGTTGCAAGTCTTCAAACTACAGAATTCTTCGCACGTGTGCATGACTGATTTGGAATGATTCCAAAGAAAGCAACATTGACTTTCTCGAATCCACGGCGGCAACTTGCATCAGATGCACATGAATTAAAGGAAGTCACTACCTTCATCCAAACATATGCTTCATGAGCTAGCATGAACAAATGCTTTCAAAAGTTTCCAACACTAGCTTAATGTTCAACAAAATCATGGAGGAGATAAGGATGTTGTCAATGGGCTCAACAACAATTCATCTA
>NC_041382.1:343892829-343900015 GCF_002162155.2 Triticum dicoccoides
TTTAAAAGGAATTCCATAGTTAAGTGAACACGGTGATAGCATTGGTCAGACCAAAGATGTAATGGTGTATGCTCGAGGGATCAACCACGAATAAGACAACATTACGAGCATCGTTGGTTCTGGTTTGATTTGACGATAGCCCACACTCAAATCAAAGGATTGATAAGACAATAGGTCCAGCAACTGATCACAGGGACCAATCGATGAAGATATCATCTTTCTTCAACACACACTACACAAGAATATCCCTTTGGAACGAACTAAGTTAGGCAAGCTTTTATCTTCCAATTCTCCAAGTTGTTGTCTAGCTTAACCAACTAGCTCCGGGATATCCAACACAGATTCTTGGAGAAAGGGTGGTTCACAAGAAACCGACTTGATCACGAGCTCAACATAGCAGTCAGGGGACAACCTGGTAATACTTCCGAGAAAATATTCGGAAAATCACGAACCACCTGTATGTTACTAAGCTCGAGAACAATCTTGCTTTTTGAGGCAAGACTATATGATCAATAGAGCGAAGATTTGAAATAATCCTAACTCGTCGATCGAGGAGTGCACTGAGAACAAGGACTAGGTAGCACAATCAGTCTTAGGGTGACGATTCAATAATCAACACGCTAAGAATGAGGTTATCGTCCATTTAACTACCAAGCAATAGAGTTGCTAGCAGTATTGATTTCACACGCCACGATTCACTTGTCGGCATTCTGGTTACAATAACACAGGAACCGAGGAATGAACAATGATGGCAAGAAGTATCACTGTACCAAGAGTTCATAGGATGGTGTGCAATTCTTATAACAATCCCGATATAAAAGATGGTAATACTCCAAGGTAGAACAGAGCAAAAGTTGGATTGGCATTTTGATCTGCGGAGTACAATTGTTTACCCAATCCTAGATATGGAAGAGGTACTGGAGTTTGTTTCTCCTAGTCATTCCGCGATAGAATGGCTTGACGGACCACAAGAGTAGTAGGCATCGATAAACGAACGCACGCATACTCTTGACTATCAATTGATAGACGAAGGTCAGTAGACAACTAAAGAGGGACAACTCAAAGGAACATATAACTTTTTGAGTTGTGGATGCATAGATTAGTATGTCGAACCAAGTTCAACATAATTCTTCCGGATAACCCATGCAGAAAGGTTGAGCTGGCAGAGTCACAACATAGCATGGAGAACTCATCGAGAGCACTCTTGTTGTCATCTTTTGGTTCAGAAGAACTCCTGCCAAGAATGGTTCATGGTAATTGGAAAAATGATGTATCATGAATCTCGAGGATTATCGCAAAGGTTACTAATATCCTAGAGGAACTAGCAAACACTATCAACATGAAGTAAGTGGAGTGAATCTCGGGTTCAAAACCCAGGAGTAGAATACCTACTACTAAGTAGCATCACGGAATGCTTTCGAGAATAAAGGCCAGAATCATCACACTAGGACACAAAACATGGCTAGACTACTAGATGATCCCCTGAGACACCTAGGGTCATAATAGTAACTCCAACATAAATGTCAAGGCAATAGAATACCTCAACTCAACAATTAGTGTGATTGAGCTGGCATAAAGGAACATCGAAATCAGAGGGAAAGGATTTTGCAAATGCATCAGACTATTTAGAAACCTGGGATGACTCGGACAGCATAACGGCTATAAATGCTCAAAAAGATTTGAGACATTCACAAAAATGGTGGCATAACCACTCAGAAGCACAATATCAAGGTTTCAAGATCAACAGTTAACATACAGAGGTAGTATAAACTGAACTGAGGCTTAAATCCAACAATCTTATAAGTCTACGGATTAGTAACACGTGATCCTGATAGAAAGAAGAGATAGCCTAGTTCCTTAACCCCGTAGAAAAGATAAGATGACTCAGATCAGAAGGGCATAAGGTATAAGGAGTAAAAAGAGCCTTACGTTCCATCCCACAATCAATTCCCTTATATAACTAAGAATTTCTAGACTCAACTTCGACCAGTTTGGCTTGGTAATCCTACAGGCAGTCAAGCTCTGATACCAACGCTGTCAGGACCCCGACTCAATGCCACATCGATCTAGCATGTAACACCTCATATCACTTTGCGGCCTCACGCACGGTATTCCCACGGGTGTCGCCTTACCTTTGCCCGGGACCGTTTGCGCCTTTTGGCACACGTATATGATAGTGTCGCTAGCATCCATATGATAAGGAGCCCGGGCAGACATGGCTAGTCGTAAACCCAAAGTGGCACTAACTTATAGGGACAGGCATCCATGACCCAGCATCGAACGTGTCGGTCATCAGCGAGTGAATCCAGGCTGTAGCACTGGGCTAACAGGACTCCGGTGAACCGGGCTGTAGCGGGCTAACAGGACTCCGGTATTCATCGCGTGACATTTCCCTGAAGGGACAGACACAGGAACGAAGAAGGACACATGCCGGCCAGCCTAAGTGTTCCGGAGCAGTAGCAAGCTACCATGGCTCGGTGGAAACACTAGGAGACATTTCCCGGTAAGAGAGGCTACTAAAGATAAACAACTAGATAGCCAGATCCCACACATACCAAGCATTTCAATAACATACACACAATATGCTCGATATGTGCAAATACAACATGGCATCACAACATGACTCTATGACTCAAGTATTTATTCAATAGGCTCTGAGGAGCGAGATATTACAAACATGAGTCTCATGACCCAACATTCAGAGCATACAAATCAAAGCACAAGCGGAAGCTATCATGTCTGAGTACAGACATCTATAAATGAAAAGGGCTGAGAAGCCTGACTATCTACCAGATCCTGCCGGGGGCACAAGATCGTAGCTGAGGTAACAAGCTAAACGTCGAAGACCATACGGAACTACTAGCGAGACTGAGGTCTCTCTGCAAAAACATAAAATAGGCAAACGTGAGTACAAATGTACCCAGCAAGACTTACATCGGAATTAACTACATATGCATCATTTTCAACAAGGGGATGGTGGGGTTTAACTGCAGCAAGCCAGCTTTGACTTGGTGGCTATCCTGAACTACGACTGCAAGTAACTCTTTTGAGGTGGCGCACATGAGTCCACATATTCACCATAGCAATACACCACTATGGATCCGCTCTCGTCTCCCTACGAGAACGCCATCCATAGCACTCACGCTTATCTTGCGTATTTTAGAGTATCCACTTTCACTTGTCTATGAACTGATATAAGCAACCCAGAAGTCCTTTTCCGCGGACACGGCTATTCGAATAGATGATGTTAACCCTGCAGGGGTGTACTTCTTCACACACGCTCTCACCACTTACCGCCGTTTACACGACATGTACTCGGCAACCTTCAAGCGGAAGCCCAACGTGGGTGTCGGCCACGGCCTGCCTAAACACTCAAGTCTCTAGTCCAGGTTTATCGCCTATTCGGGTTCCATCCATGAGGAGATCCGGCCGGAGTTTCGCTCACAGCCCCAAACGATGTGAATAGGGTTCCCGAGACACCAAACGGGCGCCCGGTACACCGTGCCACGTGCCTACCGCATCACAGCCCACCCCTACGGTCAGCGCTGCGCACGGCCTCCAGCATACTACAAACACCAGAAACTACTTGCAACTCCTGGACAGAGGACAAGGGTGATCAAGAAGCCGAGAGGGTCCATTGGTTTCGGGCCCAATGCATGGTAGTAGCTGAATCATGGATCACAAACACAGAACTCAGTTCCTGAGGATGGCTGCAATGAGACAACCCACCATGTACTCCTACATGGCCTCTCACCGCTACCTTTACCAAATCGTATTCACACAGTTAGCTCACACATAGTAGGACATGTTCACACACCTCTGATTCATCCCCGATGAATCAGACCTGACTCAACTCTAAGCAGTAGCAGGCATGACAAACAAGCAAGAATGAGTAGGCACAACAGGGCTCAAACAACTCCTACTCATGCTAGTGGGTTTCATCTATTTACTGTGGAATGACAGGTCATGCAAAGGATAAAGGGGTTCAGCTACCGCAGCAAGTAACACTTGAATCGTTGTTGTCTTAATGCAGTAAAAGAGAGCAGGGCGAGAGAGTAGGATTGTATCGGAATGAACAAGGGGGTTTTGCTTGCCTGGCACTTCTGAAGATAACATTGAGTCTTCATCAGTGTCAACGATCACAACGTCGGAACATCGTCTACCGGGAGGGAACAGATACCGGCAACAAAGAAGAAATACAATCAATGCAATGCACAATATGATGCATGCTCATGACATGGCAATATGAATGTGTTTTGAGCTAATGCAACTAGCAACAGATTAAATGAAGTTGGTTTGAGTACAAGATTCAAATTCAAACTCCATATGTGATTATTCAAATGCCATTTAATTGATTTGTGCTAAACAGCAGCTATAAGTTGTTCTAACATGCATGAAAATGGTACAGACGGATTCCTTGAATTTTTCTGATAATTTTTCATATATAAATTATTTAATTTGGAGTTACGGTTGAATTTCTATGATTTATTGAAGTTTAGGGCATTTTCTGAAATTCCTGAATAAAAAATAAATCCAGAAAACCTATTACTGCGTCAGCATGACTTCACAGTGATGCCAGCAAGTCAACGGTGTTGTCCAGGTCAAATCTGACCTGTGGGACCCACATGTCAGCTGCATAGTGATTTAACAGAGTTTAATTAACTTAACTAAATTGTTAGCCGGGTTAATTAAACGGTAGGGCCCACCTGTCAGTGGCCCTAGGCCTGGGTTAGCGGGGTGGTTAGGCCCTAATGACTGGCCATGTCGGATTCGCCGGCGGTTGGACGACGGCGACGACCCAGAGCGGCGGTGGCTCGCCGGAGTTACGCCAGAGGCGACGGATCGACGCGCCAAGGGCACCAGGAGGTAGCCCATGCCCGTGCGCATCTAGGGGGACCAACGGGAGGTGGGGGGTGGCCGGGGTTCGCCGGAATGGAGCTCACGGCGGCGCCGGCGTTCGGGTGAACTGGGTTTCGGGGTTAGGGAGCACGACAGGAGGCAAAGAGGGGTGTTACGACCTCCTGGGGTTGCACTGAGCACGACCGCGTGCTCGGTTGCAGCTCTAGCTAACGGTGGCTACGGCGGCGACATGGCCGGCGGCAAGCAAGCTCCGGCTCCGGTGGGATCGAGGCTACAGGGCGCAATCGAGGCGGGGAAGAGAGAGGGGAGGCGTAGGAGCTCACAGTGATTTCGAAGAGCAGGTCGGCGTGCTCGGGGGGATGGCGGAGAGGATGAATCGGACGGCGGCATCCGGCGGCCGTGGTCGGGAAGAAATGCCGCGGCATCGTCTTGGGGCATCCGGGCTTCGGTGGGTCAACGTAGAGGGGCTTGGGGTCCGGGCTGAGCTCGGGTACGCAGAGAGGGAGCGAGGAAGTGGCTGTGGCCGCGGTGGTTGCGAGCGACGTCGGCGGCGACTCTCGGGTGAGAGAGGGAGAGATCCAGGGAAGGGGGTGAGAGCGCGGGAGAGTGAGGGAGAGAGGCAGGGAGGTGCGTGGCGCTCGGGGAAGGCGTCCAGAGCTTCGAGGAAGGAGAGCGGCAAACAGGAGGTGGCCGAGGTAGCGTCGGCGCCCGTCGGCCACGCGCGCTGCCTACTGGCGCGGGGAAGACGACAGGAGGGGAGCCCCTGGTGGGCTGGGCCGGCTTCTGCAGCAGGCCGCACAGGTAGGCGCCAGGTAGATCTTCTGCTCTCTCTCTCTTATTTCTATTTAATTCTGTTTTTTCTATTTTCTGTAGTTTGTTTTGATTTGATTTAAAAATATCAAATCATTCTATAAAATCCTGGAAACAATTATGGGTGCTTTCTGAATTATTTCAGTGACCCTTAACAATTTCCAACATTTATTTGAACATTTAAATTATTTATAGTATTTAAATGCCCAAGGTCAAATACAATAGGATTTAATTCAAAAATCCAGAATGGCCTAGAAATATGTGCATCATTGTTGGCAGGGGTTTTCACCTTTCACAAAAATAATGAACTTTCCTAAAGGGCATTCTGGGTTTATTGAAAATATTTTTATTTTGATCCTAATTGCATTTTATTTAGTGCTAGGGTTTGTCATCCCCCGTTCAAGTTTCATGAACTTTAAACATGATGCATGAATGCCTTAATGCAACTAATGACAAACAAATTCTAGGGCTGTGACAATGGAAATTGGCCCATCCACTGAATGGGCCGTTAACATGCCAAAATCTCATCGGGCCGATATTGAGCCCAAATATATAGCAGGCTGTTAACGGGCTCGAACTGACGATGGGCTGCAATGGTGTCAAATCTTTAACAGGCCATTGACGGGCCAAATTGGCACATCTCGTATGTGCCGTGGGCTTAAATGGACCTGACACAAGTAGGCCTTATATGGGCCGGCCTGGTATTTTTTACTGGGCCGGCCTTTTTCACCGAAATGGCCACTATTGGGCCGTGCCATGTGTCGACCTATCATAGGCGCCTCCTGTCCAATAAGTGGATGACATCTGTCCCAACGGTGTGGTAACACATGTTTCCTCCGGCCAATGATGATTTTACACGTGGAAAATCCCCATTGGTCCAGGTTGTTAACGGGTTATCGGATCCAAAACCGGACCCGATAGCTCAACGACGTTCCATTACGGTGGATGCCACGTGTCGGTCACCCTTGACTAAAGCACTTCTGTGACGCGCGATTTATCGTCTTGGAAGTGGACACTTCCGTGATGATAATTTTGGTAATGTCATGGAACACTTCTACGACAGCACAGGTGTGAGTATCTTGATTCTGTCATAAAATTGTCATGGATGTACATGCATGACAGAAAACGTGACCTACTGTGACAAACACGTATCATCACGGAAGTGTATTTTTTGTAGCGTTCCTCGACCATTTATCTGTAAGTATGGTTATGTATGGAAACTAGTAATATCGTCTTGCTCTGTCCCATACTTTCTAGGTTGCTGATAATGAGACTCCCATAATTTTCAACAAATGAGGTTCAAGTTGGATAGCCAATATGATGCAACCAGACAAGCTTGCACCCATGTTTTCAAGTATGCTCTGCGAGAGTATCGGTATAACTTGAGGAAAACTCACTTTGAAGGCAAGTCTAGCAGTGAACTTTCCCAAACATATCCAGTGGAAAATATATCAGATGAAGACTGGAGGGGCCTTGTTAAATACTGGTCTGATCCGAAGTATCAGGTACATTATAC